>NC_032009.1:4832054-4832445 GCF_001865875.1 Lupinus angustifolius | reverse complement strand
ACCCATAGCAAGTGAAGCCTTCTTTGGAAATCTTGCTTTTCTTGGTCGAGTTTTTGGCTTCTTTCTTGAGATTCTTGATCCCTCCTTTCTTCTTCAGATACTTCTTGAATTTTTCAAATAGGAGAGTCAAGTCTTCATCGGAATCAGAATCTGAACTGGAATCTTCACTTTCTTCATCTTCTTCAAGTCTTGTAGCCTTGAGCGTGATTCCATTCTTGTCTGATTCTTCATTTATTGTCAAGCGCCCTAATTCCGTTTCATGTTCTTGGAGTTTACCAAACAAAGTAGCTAATGGCATGTTGTCTAAGTTCTTTGACTCCATTATTGCGGTTACCTTTGGTTGCCATTTCCTGTCAAGACAACGCAAAACTTTATTAGACAAATCAGCATT
>NC_032009.1:4821949-4831954 GCF_001865875.1 Lupinus angustifolius | reverse complement strand
AAATGCATTTAACAAATAGATGCAACAATTAACACGCAGAATGCTCTAACTCTCTAATAAATGCAACATGCAACTTATGAGATCAATTCTGAAAACGCAGTTTATAAAGAAACAGTTCAGAAGCCCAGTTAATCAATTAAAAGCACTCTTAATCCATTAACGTGATTAAAAAACGTTAACTGATTCTGTTTTTCAAGTTTTCAGTTTCAACAACTTTTTAAACAGTTAGGTTAATCGATTAACGTAATGCCTTAATCGATTAACAGCATTTTAAAACGTGTTCCAGTAGCAACTACTTTTCAAAGCAGTTGGGTTAATCGATTAACAGCATTTTTAAATGTGTATTTTTACATACAAAACCTCAAATACGTTATGCACTTAGTTCATACATGTTTAACACTTAGTTTATGCCTAGAATGCACATATACATGTATTTATGTAATGCATGAACATATTATGAATGACATATCTCAAAGGTGAAATGATTTAAAAGATTTATGCATATGAGACATGTATTAGGTGCCCTAAGCATTGACTCAACTTAAACTAGATTCTAGTCTAAGCCTAGTACCAATTAAAGACTTAAGCACGTTGATTTGTTGGTGATCTTCAAGCTCTTATAAGCACAAGTTGTCCTCATCAAAACCATGACATATAAAGAGAGCTTTCCAAAGTGTTCCTCTTGACATGCACACTTTCAATTTCAACATTCAAAATATCGCATTGATCACATATAGGACTCTTAATTAATTTAGTGGCAAAACTACATGAGGCACAAGAGTAAATAAGATTCAGAGTCTCATTTTTCTAATTTTAATTCATTCAATTCCTCTTGCATTTTAGTTATTTTACTTTCTTGCAACATGATGACTCGTTTCCTATCTATATTTTCTTTAGCTAGTTTCTTTAGCTCCTAATGTAACTCAAAAAATGCACTATACAATTCATCGTAAGTAGGAGACTCACTGGAACACGAAGAAGAGTCAGAATAGTGTACCTCACTCTGTCATCCGGATCGCTTGTGCTGCCAATTTCTTGAGTATTTTCCGTCAAGCATAATTTGGCGGTCTCCTCTTCAACGAATGTGATGGTTGTTGTTTTGTCCTCCGGTACATCCCATACTATGTAGGCCTTCTTGGATTTAAAGTCCCGGGGGTTTCTCTCATCATGTTCAACCTTCTTTAGGTGACTCTGACATTGATATTACATATGGCCTGGTTTGCCACACTCATGGTAAATTAGACAATCTTTGGGAACTTTGCCTTTTATGGTTGAATCACTCACCTCTTTCTTTTGAAAACGCTTGAATTCTCCTTTCTTCTTGAGAAATTTGCCAAATTTTCTAACTAGGAGAGTTAAGGTTTCATCATCCAATTCAGACTCGGGATCTTCATCATCTTTATCTTCTTGTTGTTGTGACAATGTAGCTTTTAGAGAGATTCCCTTTTTCTTTATGTCTGAATCTTCATGCATTGTTAAGTGTCCCAACTCCATTTCATGCTCTTGGAGTTTGTCGAAGAGAGTTGCTATAGGCATTGTGTCTAAGTCTTTCGACTCTATTATTGTCGTTACCTTGGGCTGCCATTTCAGATCAAGACAATATAATACTTTGTTAGTAAGTTCACCAATAGAAAAAATCTTATCTAAAGCAATTAAATGATTAACAATATGAGTTAATCTTTTCTGCATCTAATTTATTGATTCAATTGGAAACATATGAAACAACTCACATTCATGTGTTAACGTATTCAATCTTGCGCGCTTAACCTCACTTATGCCTTCGTGGGTTACTTGAAATGTATCCCACATTTATTTTTCATTTAGGCACTGTAAGACCCTAAATAATTCATCGTATGATAAGGAACATGTTATTATGTTCTTTGCCTTGAGATTGTGTTGGACTTTACGTTTCTCTTCGTCAGTACAATCCTTTTGGTTTTTCTTTGAGCTCACCATCCACCAAGTGTAGTGGAATAAAAGGCCCATTGACAACAAAGTCCCAAATCTCTGTGTCGATTGCCTCAATAAAGATTCGCATGCGCACCTTCTAGTAGGCATACCCCTCGCTACCGAGAATTATAGGGCGGTGAATGGATGCGCCATCACCATCGAAAGGTTTAGTGGAACCCATAGTGGTTAATCCCTAGGATCAATGAATTAACCGGCCAAGCTAGCACCTTCGTACTAGCTCTTGTGCCACTTGTTGGGTACTACTGCGGTAAGAACACGCCTAGAGAGGGTGAATAGGTGTAGCGGATCACTAATCCTGCTTTTCTGATTTTTGCGCATAATACAAAGTTGCTGCAGTTAATCAATTATCAACAGGGTTAATCGATTAATGACAGTTGGTTTAATCAATTATGGTTAGATCGTTAATCAATTATGGTTAGATCTTTAATCAATTATATTGATTGTTTGTTCTATGAAAATAGACTTTTCTTGTATTGAAAACCGTGATGAGTTCTGATCTTTACTATCCTAAATTGATTCGTGATTATTTACAGATTAACAACAATTAACACTTAATCACAAAATTCAAATAAGCTCATAAAGCAAGTAAAGACATAATCGTAAAGAGATAGAGAAAAAAGGATGTGCTCGAGGATTTTTATCCTGGTTCGTTTGTGGGTCCACTTGTAAACTACATCCAGGCCTCCCAGTTGATCTGGGAGATTTTTCTTCACTTTTAGAAACGTATGTTCAATTAAAAACACACTTCCAATAAGGATGTTCATGTAATGTAATGTGTCTTTTTTACAAATCAAAAGTGCGAGGCATATTTTGCAACAATGGTCCTAGTTTTATTAAATTCAAAAATAGACACATTACATGAACTCCAAAACTTAAAATGGAATTATTTCATAATAGTTGATATACACGAAGTTAGTTCCTAGGAAATAGAGGTGGGTCATAAAGACATACTTAAATACCAAGTCTTTCCATAGACACAAGTTTTGTAGACATGTATTTCCACTTCATTACATTTTTCCGGCAATGATAACTATTCATAAAACTTATCTTTTGCAAGTAAAACATTTTTATTAAGATTAACCTTTTTAAGTAAGATTGTTAAGCTAGACTTACCATTTTAAAGTAAGTCAACTTAAACAAAATCAATACTTTTAAATCAAGACTTTTTAAGTCAATCTTACCACTTTAAAGTAAGCTAACTTAACCAAGATCAACAATTTTAAATCATTTTTCTATCTAAGGCTTCATAAAACTTTAGGTTTATAAAGTCAAGACTTTTTAGGTCAATATCCGCATTTAAAGTATGCTACTAAACAAAACACAACTAATTTCATGATCATCTCAACACCTCCAAATTTTAGGATAACCTCAAGGGTTACTATCCAAAACTTCATAACACATTAAGTTTATGAAGTCAAGACTTTAATAAATCATATTTTATCCCAAATCATTACTTTAACTTGTAAATCAAAGAAAAACATATGCTAAACAACCTTTTACACATATTACCTTTTAAAAATGATTTTTTTTTCAACAAAAACTCATAAACATTTTGAAATTTTAAGAATAGACATAAACTTTTCTTAAACACGATAAAGATTCCTTTGATGTTTAAATCATCAGCTTTAAACACATTAAAATACAAACAATAATTTCCAATATTTCTAAAGCAAATAAACTCATCTAGCCTTGTGCAAAGATATAATTGTCCCATCTAAGAACAAGCAATAAATTTTAAGTTTTACGTAACTCAAAAACTACACAAAGGTTCATATGATTTTATTATCATCCCCTTTAGTCATGACTTACAAAATATTTAAAGAAAACAAACATAAACTCAACTCCATGAATAACATACTAAGAGATCACGATTTTCTCATGGTGTATTTGGAGAAGAGAAAAAGAGAAAGAATACCTTAACTTTATTTAGGAGAATTACTATAAAAATGATAGGATGGGGTGAGGTATTTATAGGAGAGCCTCACCCTCTCTCAAATCTTAAAATTAATGAGAGGCAATCTAGCTTTAGGCTAGCTTAAGTGATGTGTCTAATGGTGGTGGAGTGAGGAGATTTGGTGAGTGATTTAGGGGATTATGAAAGCTTTGACTTTACTTGTTTGACAAGTCATTGACCCATGATGTGATTAATAATCCGACTTTATTGATGCCACATGATTTCGCAATTAAAGTCATGACCGAGTATTATCGGGTAAATTCGTCCGGAAACGTATGATCTACAGATTTAGGTTTTTTGCCTAAAACGTCGAAACTTGAATTTCGAGGTGAAAAATACCTAGAGAGGATTTACGGACAAACTTGGTGTCTATTTTTACTAGAAATAATATTTTGAATCAAACGGAGAAATCGGAATTTGATTTTGAGTTACAGAACTCAAAAACTTGGTGAAAACTCGATAAAACGACCCGAAATCGTCTCAGAAACTTTTATTATCCAAAAAGCTTGAAAAAATAGGGCAAGCAATAATAATATAATACAAGACTAAAACTCAACTGAGGTTTAGCCTAAAAAATTACTGATTAATTTCTATAATTAATTCATTAACAACTAATTACTTAATTAAACGTGCTCGGAAAAACATGATGTTTACAATCATCCCCAACTTATAAGACTTTCGTCCTCGAAAATTAAACGTAGTGTCTAAGAAAACAGATGGGGAAATGATTCCTTCATGCCACTTTCGACCTCCCAAGTAGCATCTTCTCCGTTTGTCTGACTCCAAATCACCATAACTAAGGCGATTTCCTTGCCTCGCAGAGTTTTCACACTCTGAATGGCAATTCTCAATGGAAAAGTCTCGAAAGTGAGATTAACCTTCAGCTGAATTGAGTTGGATTCAATGACATGCAACAGATCACTAATGTATTTTCTGAGTTGGGACACCTGGAAGACATTATGTAGGTTTGACAGCAAAGGGGGCAAGGCTATTCTGTAAGCTACCGGTCCAACTTTTCTAATGATTTGGTATGGCTCTATGAACCTAGGGGTAAGCTTAGGGGATTTAAGCACTCTGTCAATGTCAATTGTTGGAATCACCCTCATAAACACATGATCTCCTTCTTCAAAGCTCATATGGGTTCTTCTCCTATCATAATAACTCTTCTATCTACTCTATGCAGTCTTAATGTTTTCCCCTATCATTCTAATTTTCTTCGTCGTCTATTGAACCACATCGGGTCCTAACACTAGATTCTCTCCCGCCTCAAACCAACATAGGGGTGTTCTACACTTTTTGCTATAGAGAGCTTCGTATGGCGCCATTCCGATACTAGAATGAAAACTATTATTGTAGGTGAACTCAATCAAATGCAGGTAGTCAGCCTAGTTTCTCGAATGCTCCAACACACAAGCTCTATGAAGATCTTCCAATGATTGAATGGTCCTTTCTGATTGACCATCAGTCAGGGATGGTAGGTTGAACTCATACTCAACTTGGTACCCAAACCTGTTTGCAAACCATTCCAGAACTTCAAGGTCAAGCACGAGTCTATTGAAATTCTATCCCATTTCCAAACCGGATAATCTCCTTGATGTATAACTCCGCCAGTTTCTCCAAAGAGTACTTTATGTTGATTGGTAGAAAGTGGGCTGTCTTCGTCAAATGATCCACTATTACCTAAAAAACGTCGTGTCCCTTCTGAGTTCGTGGAAAACCGCTCACGAAGTCTATTAAATGCTATTCCATTTCCAAACCGGGATATTCAAGGGTTGAAGTTCTCTACCGGGTCGCTTGTGCTCAATTTTCGCTTTTGGGCACACCAAGCAGAGTGAGACATACTCTGCTACATCCTTCTTCATACTGGACCACCAAAACATCTTCTTCAGGTCTTAATACAACTTGGTAGCTCCAGGATGAATACTTAGCTTGCTTTTATGAGCTTCGTCCAAGATTGCCATTCTTAAATCGGGATCTCTTCGCACGCAGATTCGATTCTTGCATTTAAGTACTCTGTTGATTCCTTCCTGAAATTATGGAGCTTTTCCTTCAGCCAACAAGACTCTCTTCTCTTATAGTTTTGGATCTGAACCTTGCAAAACCCTCAGTTGTTCCAGAAACTCAGTTGAACCTTACTTGAACCGCGAGACTTGAATCCCTGAAATCCTCTATCAATCCCATTTCTCTAACCATCATGGTTGCCATATGCAGAGACTTTCTACTCAAAGCATCAACCACCATATTAGATTTTCTAGGGTGGTACTGAAGAACAAAATCGTAGTTCATGAGGAATTCCATCCATCGTCTTTGCCTCATGTTCAGTTCCTTCTGGTCGAACAGATACTTCAAGCTTTTATGGTCACTGAAAACTTCTAATCTCACGCCATACAGATGATGTCTCCATATCTTGAGAGCAAACACGATTGCAACTAGTTCCAAATCGTGCGTTCGGTAGTTCTGCTCATGTGTTTTCAACTGTCTTGATTCTTTGAATAAATCAGGATATCATCGATAAACTGACCGCAAACGAGGTATGGATGAAAAATCATGTTCATGTAATCCATGAACACTGCAGGATCATTGGTCACACCAAATGGTATTACAAGGTATTTTTAATGGCCATAACGCGTCCGAAAAGTTGTCTTCGAGATGTCTTCCGACTTTATGCAAATTTGATGATATCCAGATTGAAGATTGATCATTGAAAACACTATAGCTCCTCTGAGTTGGTCCATCAAGTCATCAATCCTTGACAATGGGTACTTGTTCTTGATAGTCGCCTTGTTCAATTGTCGATAGTTGGTACACAACCGCATGCTACCGTCCTTCTTCTTCACAAACAAAACGGGCGCACCCCACGGAGAAACACTCGGTCTGACAAACTGTTCTTATAGTAGGTCCTCCAATTTTTTCTTCAATTTCGTTAACTCTAATGGTGCCATCCTGAAGGGAGCTATAGAGACTGATCCAATTCCAGGAACTAGATCGATGGCGAACTCTATCTCCCTTATAGGGGGTAAACTAGGAATATCATTCAGAAAAACTTCAGACAAATTTTGAACCACTAGTATACTTTCAATTTCTCCTCTTTCTTTCTTCTCCAACGACGCTAACAACTTGTACATTTAGGCTCCGTCCTTCAAGAACTTCTCAATTTGATTGGCAATTGTGCTTTTGATTTCATAACGAGGTTCTATTGGGTCTTTAGGGTTTCTAAAGATTACCGTTTTGTTGAAACAGTTCAAGAGAATATGGTTATTGGAAAGCCAGTCCATTCCTAAGATGATATCTAATTGGGATAAGGGTAGACATATCATGTCTACTTGGAAAGTTCTGTTATCTAATACTATGGGACATTGTGAACATACAGTTGAAACTACGATGGGTTCGTTTGTGGGCGTTGATACGACTAGATCATAAGGTAAGGAAACTATAGTCAATTCTAATCGGTTAACAACATCACGAGATATAAATAAATGGGTCGCACCCGAATCAAACAGTGCCGATAAGGAAATCTCATTAACAAGACATGTACCTTGAATGAGATCATCCTCCTCCTTGGTCTCAGCTCCTATGATGGTTAACACTCTTCCCTTGGCCTGAGGTATGGCCGCCCGAACAACATTCACTCCTTCCTTCTTCAGCATAGGGCACATCAACTTGATGTGTCTAGGTTGGTTGTAGTGATAGCAAATAGGGCAGTTGACACCGAAATGCTTTCCTTTGCACTTCGAGCACCAAGGTGGTCAGTTGTTGTTGGAGTTCCCAGCTTGAGAACCTTGATTGTTATTGTTGTTGTTGTGGTTGTTGTAGTTGTTGTTTGGTCGGAGTGACTTCTGTTGATTTCTAGATGGAAATCCATAAGGTTTCTTTTTGTGGCGGAAAGGCTTCCCTCTGCCACGATTCGATCCGAAATTCCTCTGAGGTCTGTACGAATTTCCTTCAGGCATGGCACTCTTGAGTGCAGCATTCCTTGCCTTTACACTCTCCTCATAAATTCTGCATTTGTTTACCGGAGTTGGAAAATCGGGTATCTGTTGATGAACAAACATCACTTTCAAATCTTGTCTAAGTCCCTCTTCAAAATTGACACACTTAGACCTTTCATTTCCCACTTGATTGTAGTGTGGGGCATACCTCACCAAATCTTCAAACATTGCAGCATACTCCCCAACTGACATGTTCCCCTGTTGCAGATGTAGGAATTCCATTTCTTTCTCCATCTTCATGTTCGCCGGAAAGTACTTCTGTAGACACCTATCCTTCAAAATTGCCCAGTTGACAACTTGATGTTCATGTTCCATCTGGCGTTCACTGAACTCCCACCAGTTTTCATCTTCCTTAGACAACATTTAGGTCTTATAGGTGACCTTCTGCTCCTCGGTGCACATCAGTCCCTGGAAAATCCTCTCCAACTTTGGGATCTAGTTGGTAACATCATCTAGTGCAAATCCTCCTTCAAACTTAGGCGGGTTGCGACGATAAAACTCGTCCAAACCCTCGTACAGAGCGGGTCCTTGGGATTGTTGTTGTTGTTGTTGCTGATTCAGTTGATGCAAGTTAGCATTCACATTCAGAATCATCATCGTCGTCGCAGCCATGAAATCCAGATTTGCAGTTCCACGTCCAACCATCTTAAATCTGAGAACATCAGATTTATACATGTTACTCCTCTAATCGTAAGTACACAAAATTCACGTCTTTAAACGAAAATCATAATCAAACAATCACACAAAGTCACATAAGAAAGCATGTAAGGCCATGCCCAGTTTGGATAATATTGAACTTCTCTAATACCACTTAATGTAATGCCCCAAAAATCATTTAATAAATACTATATTTAATCTCTTGGAAAAATGGGTAATTTTTTTTTTCTTTTATGTAACATATAACTTACAAATCAATTTGTTTTTCCATTTTAGCTATTCTCTTTCAAGACGTCATATTTTCAAACCTTTGTGGAAATAATTTCTTAATACTCAAAATGTAATTGAACGTAACACAATTCTTTTCTGAATACCTGTCATTAATCAATTCTTGAATTTGTAACACGTACATCCTGGTTTACAAAATACAAGGCATATCTATTCTTCGCTCCTAACAAACATTAAAAGTACAAATAAAAATGAAATAATGTCGGGGGCATTGGCATTACAAAGGTACCTTATGCAGGTGCTCTATCAAAAGAAAGAAAGAAGCTCCTAGACTGGTGGTGCACTAGAAACCTCACTCAGGTATTCCTCGATCTTCGAGTCTGAAGAGATCTCTATAACCTCCACTAAATCCTCTATGCAAATTAACTCTACACAGTCGTTGCCCTCGTCCTCCACCACCTCATATGCTACCCAATCTATCAAAGGGTCCGGGTTGTACTCCCTAGGCCCCAATGAAGTATTTATGCCTGCTCCTTCCGTCCCTCTTGGCGTTGAGTCGGTAGATGAGAATCCCGATCGGGGCTAGGTCTTGACAACCTCCGATCTGCCTCGTGCCTCAGATGGTGTGGATGGACTAGCAGGTATGGACCTTCACTCTGGTTGGGTGAATGATGCTTCCTGAACTGCATAATGTGTCGGGAGATGCAACATAGAGCCATCACATACGAGATCCAATTCCAGGTCGCAGGGACCAGTGTAGGTGTATTTGTTTCCTTCAACGCTCCATGCCCCATCTTGGGACAGGGTAAAGCGGTAGCCCCTGATCATCACCGATCAGTCCATCTAAACATAGATGTATACGAGTACATCGGAAAGAAAGAAAGAAGGGGAGTAAAACATCTAATGAAAAACTTATCATTGACGTCGTGGAATTACACAGAATATCACACCAAGACAAAGAACAAGTACAAATATATCATATGATCATACATGTATCTATTAATGATGAATGAAGTATAAAACTTATGATTTTAGAATAAATATTGATAAATACCATGTATGCATGCTATGCATATGTCCACCATCCTTACACCATTATCCTACCAGTAACTATTCGGAAATAATAGAGAGTACAGGTCCCATAACAAGCTGATTTGATCGCACCAAAACTTGTTCCTCGCAAGGATATATATATATATATATATA
>NC_032009.1:4819218-4821849 GCF_001865875.1 Lupinus angustifolius | reverse complement strand
GCATGAACATGTGAGATGAAATGATGAGAAACTAAACATGTAATGCCTCTCAATACTAAAGCATAGAATTCTCTCTTCTCTAATCACACAAATGCAATTGCATATAGATGCATCAATTAACACGTAAATATGCTCTAACTCTCTTTAAAATCTAACATACAAAAATGAGCTTGAATTCTGAAAACGCAGTTTATAAAGAAACCATTTTGCAGCCCAGTTAATCGATTAAATCCTTGGTTAATCGATTAACGAGATACAAAATTGTAACTGATTCGGGTTTCCAAGTTTTCTGTTCCAATTTTTTTTCAAAAACTTATGTTAATCAATTAAAACTTACCTTAATCGATTAACTGCATATTTCTAAGTGTATTTTTAAATTGCAATACTCAAATACGTTATGCACTTAACTTATACATGTTCAACACTAAGTTTATGCCTAAGATGCACAGATAACATGTATATATATTATGCATGAACATATTATGAATGTCATATCTCAAAATAAAATGATTTAATGTATTATGCATATGAGACATGTATTGAGTTTACCTAAGCCTTAGACTCAACCTAAACTAATTACTAGTCTAAGTCTAATACCAATCTTGAGGCTTAAGCACATTGATTTTGATCTTCAAGCTCTTATGAAACACAAATTGTCCTCATCAAAACACATAGTGGGCAAGCTTTCCAAAGTGCTCCTCTTGACATGCGCACTTTCTGTATGGAGCGCTCTCGCTCAAGCGAGAGTTGTCTTGCTCAAGCGAGGAAATCACTATTTTTATAAGGCACTTGTGGCTCAAGCGAGAGTTGTCTCGCTTAAGGAAGAAAACAACTAGTTTTCTTTGTGCATATTTCAGCTCAGGAGAGAGTTGTCTCGCCCAAGCGAGAAAACCTGTTTTCTCTAAACACTTCTCGCTCAAGCGAGAGTTGTCTCGCTCAAGCGAGAAAAGCCTGAAACTTAGTTAAATTTATTTTCTCAATGAAAAGATTTCTCATTTATAACACATGTTTTTAAGCCTTGAATTTAACAATATTCTCATACATATAATTCTTAGAACAGTTATTTGAGCAATATTAAACAAGAATAATCATGGCATCTTCATACATAAACATAACTTAACATAATTCGGCATAAGAAATATTGATGTGCTTAATCGAAACAAAACAGACAATTGATTAAGTACAAGCTCTCTTAATACCCAAGACAACTCCAAACTTGTGAGGGAGTTTGGAGGTCCTGAAGTATATTCGGACACCATTGTGTCACGATGTTTTCTCCCTCACCTGAGTGTGTCGTGCAGATTGTTTCCTTGATTCTAGGTGAGCTTAATTCGCCAGGTCTCTTCTCGAACTCTTCATCACGCCAAAATCAAAATAATGCTAATTAGATCACTTTGATAATTATTATTCTTACGAAATAACATTTAACGCCAAAATAAAAGTTTCGATCTAAAATGAACTTAATCGCTTTCATCCATCCAATTCAAGGTTAGGTATTTCTTGAATCATTATTTATCATTGAAAGTATTACAACACAACGACACTTTCTAAAGTAAAGTTTTAACAAAACTTATAACAGATTTATGTCATACTTTATGGATATACATCAGGTTAGTTCCTAGGAAAGAGAGGTGGGTCTTAAAGACTCACTTAAATACCAAGTCTTTCCTTAGACAGAACTTTTCTACATATATTTCCACTTCCTTACATTTTTCCGGTAATGATAACTATTCACAAAACTTAACTTTTGCAAGTAAAACATTTTTATTAAGATTAACCTTTTTAAGTAAGATTATTAAGCTAGACTTACCATTTTAAAGTAAGCCAACTTAAACAAAATGAATACTTTTAAATCAAGACTTTTTAAGTCAATCTAACCACTTTAAAGTAAGCTAACTTAACCAAGATCAACACTTTTAAATCATTTTTCTATCTAAGACTTCATAACACTTTAGGTTTATAAAGTCAAGACTTTTTAGGTCAATCTCCTCATTTAAAGTATGCTACTAAAGAAAACACAACTAATTTCATGATCATCTCAACACCTCCAAATTTTAGGATAACCTCAAGGATTAATAGGTGTTGATTTCATAGTCATGAACTATAAATCATAAGTTGACACTATTACTACTTTACTATTCGAAACTTCACAACACGTTAAGTTTATGAAATCAAGAATTTAATAAATTATCTTTTATCCCAAATCCTTACTTTAACTTGGAAATCAAAGAATAACATATGCTAAAAAACCTTTTACACATAATACCTTTTAAAAATGAAATTGTTTTCAATAAAAACTCAAACATTTTGAACTTTCAAGAATAGACATAAACTTTTCTTAAACACAATAAAGGTTCCTTTCATGTTCAAATCATCACCTTTAAACAAATTCAAATACTAACAATAATTTCCAATATTTCTGAAGAAAATAAACTCATCTAACCTTATCCAAAGATATAGTTTTCCATCTACAAACAAGGAAGAAACTTTAAGTTTTACATAAGTCAAAAACTACGCAAAGGTTCATATGATTTCATTATCATCCCCTTTAGTCATCACTTACAAAATATATAAAGAAAACAAACATAAACTCAACTTCATGAATAACATACTAAGAGATCACGATTTTCT
>NC_032009.1:4800166-4819118 GCF_001865875.1 Lupinus angustifolius | reverse complement strand
TATAGGAGAGCCTCACCCTCTCTCAAATCTTAAAATTAATGAGAGGCAATCTAGCTTTAGGCTAGCTTAGGTGATGTGTCTAATGGTCGTGGAGTGAGGAGATTTGGTGAGTGATTTAGGGGATTATGGAAGCTTTGACTTTGCTTGTTTGTCAAGTCATGGACCCATGATGTGATTAATACTCCGACTTGATTGATGCGACGTGATTTCTCAATTGAAGTCGTGTCCGAGTATTACCGGGTAACTTCTCCCGGAAATATACGATCTACCGATTTAGGTTTTTTGCGTGAAACGTCGAAACTTGAATTTCGAGGTGAAAATTACCTAGAGATGAGTTACACACAAATTTGGTGTCTATTTTGACTAGAAATAATATTTCAAAGCCAGTAGCGAACTCTGAATTCGATTCCGAGTTATGGAACTCAACAAATTAGCGAAAACTCGATAAAATGGCCCGAAATCGTCTTGGAAACTTTTATTCTCCAAAAATCTTGAAAAAATAGGGCAAACAAGAATATTATAATACAAGACTATAACACAACTGAGATTTAGCCTAAAACATTACTGATTAATTTCTATAATTAATTCATTAACAACTAATTACTTAATTAAACATGCTTAGAAAAAACGGTGTTACACATAACAATCGATTATTTATAGCACTTATCATAAATTTCAGTGCATTTTGTAGATTTCTAGGGTACGAATTGAGTTCTATTGCTAAGACACAAACCTTAAGTATTTTGACACCCTAGGAGAGCATAAAAATATTCATGAAGATAATCTAAACAAGGAAGTGTACATTCATAACATATATCATTCATAAGCATATAATAAAGATCAAGCAAAGGCACATAATTACCCTAGGCAAATTAGTTTAGATATTTTTCGTATGCCAAGTTCTCTGCGTAAGACAAAGAATGTATCCCATGGAAGGGGCTTGGTGAAAATATCTGCTAATTGCTTCGAGGTTTCAACAAATTCAAGTATGCAGTCACCTTTTTGTACATGCTCTCTGAAAGAGTGATGTCTAATTTCTATATGTTTAGTTCTAGAATGCATAATAGGGTTCTTCGATAGATTTATGGCACTAGTGTTATCGCATTTTATAGGAATTTTTATTAAGTTTAAGCCAAAGTCTGATAGTTGTTGCTTCATCCATAAAATCTAAGGGCAACACATGCCTGCGGCAATATATTATGCTTTGGCGGTAGACAAAACAATACAAACTTGCTTTTTACTATGCCATGATACTAGGGAGCTTCCCAAAAGGTGGCAAGTCCCGCTAGTACTCTTCCGGTCTAACTTGCATCCCTCAAAGTCAGAATCGGAATATCCTATTAGGGATAAAGAAGAATCCCTAGGATACCATAAACCCATAAATATTGTTCCTTTAAGATATTTCATAACACATTTTACAACACTAAAGTGTGATTCCTTAGGTGAAGCTTGATATCTTGCACACATACATATACTAAACATTATATCGGGGCGACTAGCAGTTAGATACAATAAAGAACCAATTATCCCACGATTTTTTGTTACCTCAATTGCTTTACCTTTTTCGTCTTTATCGAGATAGCAGGATGATACCATAGGTGTTGTCGCTTCCTTCCATTTATCCATCTCGAATCTTTGTAGAAGTTCCTTGCGATATTTTGTTTGGTGAATGAATATCCTGCTGCTCATTTGTTTTATTTGTAGTTCTAGAAAGAATGACAGTTCGCTCATCATTGATAGTTCAAACTCCCTTTTCATAAGTTCGGAAAATTCCTTACAAATCTAATTGTTAGTAGCCCCAAATATTATATCATCTACATAAATTTGAACTATTAACACATTATTTTCTGATTTTTATATAAAAGGAGTTGTATCAACTTTGCCCCTTTAAATCCCTTTTCTAATAAGAAACTACTCAATATGTCATACCAAGCTCTAGGAGCTTGCTTTAAACCATATAAAGCCTTTTTGAGTTTATAAACATGATTAGGGAATTTATGATTTTCAAAACCGGGGGGTTGATTTATATACATCTTTCTTGAATATATCCATTCCAGGAGGCACTCTTTACATCCATTTGAAAGAGTTTGACTTTCATAATCGATGCAAAGGCTAGTAACATTCGAATAACCTCCAACCTCACAACAAGGGCGTAGGTTTCATCATAGTCGATGCCTTCTTCTTGAGTATACCCTTTGGCAACTAGGTGTGCCTTATTTCGAATAATCAAACCAGATTTGTCCAATTTATTTTTAAAGACCCATTGTGTGCTTATCACAGTGTGATCTTTAGGATTAGGGACCAAGTCTCATAAGTTATTATGCTCAAACTGGTTTAGCTCTTCTTGAATAGCTATACCCCAGTGTTCATCCTTTAAGGCCTCGTTTATAGTCTTAGGCTCGACTTGAGACACAAATGCTACAAAATTACAAACGTTTTGCAGAGAGTTTTGGGTTACCACTCCTGTTGAGATATCACCTATAACCTTATCGAGTGGATGATCTTTCTTTATCTTCCACGCCATGGGCATTTCTTGATGATCTTCATTTAGCTCTTGATCATCCTGAACCTCGTTCTCAATATCCATATTCTTTGTGTATGCATTTTCCAGCGCACCTGAAACATCATCACACATAACCTTCCTATTCTCTTTCGGAGAAGATTCATCAAATTTTACATGGACAGACTCTTCAACATGCATAGTATATTTATTAAAGACTCGATATGCTTTACTATGAACAGAGTACCCCAAAATTATTCTCTCGTCAGCTTTCGAATCAAATTTTCCTAGTAATCTCTTACCCTTATTTAATATGAAATATTGGGTTTTCATCCTTTTAGCAATTAATATGGCGTTTTAAGAGTGTAGGCCTAAGTAGTACTCGGTTAATTACATAGCATGTAGTATGTATCGCATTGGCCCAAAAATACTTAGGGGCCTTACTTTCATTTAGCATTGGCCTAGCTAGCTCCTCTAGTACTCGATTTTTCCTCAAAACAACTTTATTTGGTTGAGGGGTTCGAGGAGTCGAATACTGATGTAGGATTCCATGCTTTTCACAAAACTTATCAAATAGGTGGTTTTCAAATTCTCCACCATGATCGTTGCGAATATACATTATCATATGATTAAATTGGTTTTCAAGCTGTTTGGCCAGATTTTTAAAAGATTTGAAAGCATCGCTTTTTAGAGCGAGGAACAAAGTCTACGTATATCTAGAGAGATCTACAATTACTAGCGCATAGTAGCTACCACCAAAGCTCATAATTTGTGATGGTCCAAACAAATCCATATGGAGTAATTCCAAAGGCTTTGTTGTGCATATCACGTTCTTAGTCGAAAATGAACTCTTCACTTGTTTACACTTTTGACAAGTGCCACAAGAGTCTTTTGATTTGAAATCAAGCTTTGGTAATCCTACTACTAAATTATATGATGACAACTTAGCTAGATGTTTTAAATGGACGTGTGCTACTCGTCTATACCACAACCAAATGTCACTCTCTTTAGTGATAAAACATTTAGAAAATGGAGTTGTGACATCATCCAAATCGATCATATAAATGTTATTTATTCGCTTCCCTATAAACTTAACATTATTATTTATCCTATCACGAATGATGCAAAAGTTTGAGTCAAAAGATACCTTATTACCTTTCTCACACAGCTGGCTAATGGTTAGTAGGCTGTGCTTTAGTCCTTCGACATATAGCATGTTTTCTATTACGGCTTGTGAAGCATTTCCAATTCTTCCAACGCCTAGTATCTTCCCTCTATTGCTATCTCCATAAGTAACATAACTTTTACCGATTAGTGAGAGATCTAGGAACTTTGATCTATCACCTATCATATGCCCCTAACATCCACTATCCAAGTACCAGTGTTGTCCCTGAGTCCGAAGGCATACCTGCAAAACAATTTTACTTGCATTGTATAGGTACCCAACTTATATTGGGTCCTTTCTTGTTAGTAATAAAAAATTCTTGCCCTTTTTGCATCCATACATATTTACCACTAGGTACACCATATTTCCTAATATAGCATGATATAGATGTATGACCACGTTTACCATAATAAAACAAGTAGACAATTTATGATTATTCCAATTATATATGTAGTCTACTTGCCTCATATATGGTCTTCTATTTTTCTTTGATCTATAGCCAAGGCCTCTATGATTACCTACATTTCTAGATATAGCAAGTAGGTTGTTCAGGTTATAACTACTAATGTGAACTTTGCCAATTTATCCTTTAAATCAGAAATTTCAGCATTTAATATATCGCATTGATCACATATAGGGGGTTCAATTAATTTAGTGGTGCAACTACATGAGGCGGAAGAGTAAATAAGATCTAGAATCTCATTTTCCAGTTTCAATTCATTTACCTCCTCTTGCATTTTAGTTATCTTACTTTCATGCAACATGATGACTCGTTTTCTATCTACATTTACTTTCGCTAGTTTCTTAAGTTCCTCAGGAAACTCAACAAATGAACTATATAATTCATCGTAAGTAGGACACTCATCGAAACACGAAGAAGAGTCATAAAAATGTATCTCACTCGTGTCATCCGGATAGCTTGTGCTGCCAATTTCTTTAGTGTTTGCCATTAAGCACAACTTGGATGTCTCCTCTTCATCGAATGTGCTACTTGTTGTCTCGTCCTCCTGAACATCCCATACTATGTAGGCCTTCTTGGATTTAAAGTCGCGGGAGTTGCTTTTATCATGTTCAACATTGTTGAGGTGGCTCGGGCATTGGTATTTCATATGGCCCGTCTTGCCACACTCATGACAAATGAGGCGATCTTTGGGAGCTTTTCCTCGTCTGGTTGAATCAGTTGCCTCTTTCTTTTGAAAGTGCTTAACCCCTCCTTTCTTCTTGAGAAACTTGCCAAACTTTCTAACCATGAGGGTTAAGGTTTCATCATCTAGTTCAAACCTTGAATCATCATCGTCTCTCTCTTCTTGTGATTGTGAAAATGTAGCTTTCACAGAGATCCCCTTTTTATTCTGATCTGAATCTTCATGCATTGTTAAGTGTTCTAACTCCATTTCGTGTTCCTGGAGTTGTCCAAAGAGAGTTGCTAGCGGCATTGTATCTAAGTCTTTCGACTCCATAATTTCGGTTACCTTGGGCTGCCATTTCCTATCAAGACAATGCAACACTTCTTAGTAAGTTCAACAATAGCAAAACTCTTATCTCATGCAATTAAATGATTAACAATATGGGTGAATCGTTTCTGCATTTCATTAATTGATTCCTTTGGAAACATACGAAACAGCTCATATTCATGTGTTAACGCATTCAATCTTGCACGCTTAACCTCACTTGTGCCTTTGTGGGTTACTTGCAAAGTATCTCACATTTCTTTTGCATTTAGAAACTGTGACACCCGAAGGAATTCATTGTATGATAAGGCAGAGGTTATAATGTTCTTTGCCTTGAGATTATGTTGGACTTTACGTCTTTCTTCATTAGTCCACAATCCCTTTGGTTTTTCTTTTGGTTCACCATCCACTAAGTGAACTGGTGTGAAAGACCCGCTGACAATAGAGTCACAAATCTCTGTGTCTATAGCCTCTATAAAGATTCACATGCGCATCTTCCAGTAGGCGTACCCTTCGCCACTAAATATCGGAGGGCGGTTGATGGATGCGCCATCACCGTCGAAAGGGTTAGTGGAACTCATAGTGATTAATCCCTTGGATCAATGAATTTAGGGGCCAAGCTAGCACCTTTGTACTAGCTTTGATACCACTTGTTGGGTACTAGTGAGGTAAGATTACACCTAGAGGGGGTGAATAGGTGTAGCAGATCACTAATCCCACTTTTCCGATATTTGTGTAGAATACAAAGCTGTTGTAGTTAATCGATTACCAACATGGTTAATTGATTAAGGACAGTTTTGTTAATCGATTATAATCAGTACGTCAATCGATTATGCTGGTTGTTACTCTTTGAAAAACAGTTTTCTTGTTTTGCCAAAATGTGATATATCTAGATCTTTACTAACTCAATATTGATTCGTGATTATCAGTAGATTAACAACAATTAACAATTAATCACAAAATGCAATTTCAAAATAGAAAGCAATAAAGACAGAATCTTAAAGAGGTAGGGAAAGAGAAAATTGTGCTCGAGGATTTTATCCTGGTTCGTTTGTGGGTCCACTTGCAAACTACATCCAAGCCTCCCGGTTGATCTGGGATACTTTTCTTCACTATTAGAAATGAAATTCAGTTACAAACACACTTCCAATATTCCTAGACAGAAACTTCCTTCTTGAAACCGTTGAGCCACCAATCTCGATTTGACCTCTATCTATGCCTACTTGGATACTATACCGTTCACGCAATCTGGCCCTAGCCGACAATCTTTGCTCGAATCAAGATTCCATGTCTTGTGAAGATCCCTAATTCTCAACTTGTGATGATACCACACACCACGAGAATTATCCTCAACATTACTGAATTTTGCCAAGTTACTTTGCACAGAATATTGTGCGGATAACGACAATTAAATCATCTCTTCTATGACCCTTGACAGAATGCTCTCACAAACAGCCCTAAGAACTAAGTGTTGAAGTCACTCAAGGTATTTCAACCGAATGAAAAATGTTGGCACATTGAAAAGACTCTCTTTCTTTTCTCTCTTTTCACTCATGAAAAAGTTTGCAAGAAATACTTCAAAGAATCAACACAATAGCTTTGAAAACTTTAGCACCTTGAATCTTTGTTTTTCTTTTCTCTCAGTAAT
Source organism: Lupinus angustifolius (assembly GCF_001865875.1). Taxonomy (NCBI): domain Eukaryota; kingdom Viridiplantae; phylum Streptophyta; class Magnoliopsida; order Fabales; family Fabaceae; genus Lupinus; species Lupinus angustifolius. The sequence goes on along the minus strand of NC_032009.1, from coordinate 4,812,354 downwards.
TTTCGATACTCCACAAAAGTGTGAAAAGCATTTCTTTAAAACTGGTTTTATTCTGTTGCAAAATAACAGAATTAGTTCATAATTGACACAACCGATATTAATCGATTAAATTGCCATCTTAATCAATTAACTGGTTTCTTGAAAACAGATTTTCAGTTATAACTTAATTGATTATGACTTTCCTTAATCGATTAAGGATTTCCCCAGGACTTAATCGATTACAAACTGGGTTAATTAATTAAAATCGTTAAAAATGGTTTTTCTAATTTAAATGGTAAACACCCTATATAATGAATGATCATGCAATCATGATTTTAGAAATGATTAGACCTTTATTCATAAAATCATATATGCTAAATGCAAATGCATGAATGTTAATGATCATATATATATATGTGTGTGTGTGTGTGTGTGTGTAGATATTATGCCTCATTTTATGTGATTTTTATTTTAGACTCTTTGTGAGACACTTCCATCTTGGGTTTACCTACCCTAAGACTCAATACTAGGCAATCATCTTAGAATTCTAGAATGTAAAAAAGAAATCCTAGATTCTATGACGTTGACCTTGAGTTCTTGGTATGTTGTTTGTTGAGATGTCCAAGTCTTCAAGCTTCCATGTAAGACATTGTCTTCATCAAAACTTCGTAGGTTAGTTATAATGACATCTTTTGACTATTTGCCATTTCAATTTAATAGAATAGAGAGAATATAGAATGCAATAGTAAGTGAGAGAATTAAGATCAAGAGTATCTTCTTTAGGGAAGGAGTCCCCATATTTATAGAGGAGATGTGTATGGACTACTCCCCAGCTGATGATGTTGGCATGGCCGACCATATGGTCTTGTCGGACATGTTCTAGACAAGTCGGGGTTACTTTACCCGTGTTAGATGGCTCTGACAGGTCCATACTCTATGAATAATTGAGTTATAGCATGTGATATGTCGACAACCCATATTCTAGTTTTGTCTCTATCACTTGACAGAAAGTGGGTGCAGCGTACAGGTGGCATGTGGCTTGTGGCAGAGGTCTATGTAGTTTAGACGGCATGGCGGTCCTATACAGGCTTCATGATAGACAAATGGCAAAAATAGTTCATGTATTGTCATTTGGATCTCGTATGGTCAATGGTGTACCTTTCTGAATTGTTTGGTTGCCCGATCAAGATCCAAGGATGTCTAGCATGGACTCGCCTTGGCCAGGTAACAACCAATGGCTCTAATACCACTCTTGGGTAATAGAGTTATTGAAACAATATCACACAACTATAATAGAGTTGATAAAATAGGAAAATCTAAACACCCATTGTTTTGACATCTACACACTGGTAAACAGGTTTGCTTTGTTTGCAACTTAATTAAATACTAGTAATCAAATACATATATAGTTATGTACCCCAAAAAATACATATATAGTTATGATATTGCTTGCTTTGGAGTAACAATCTAGTGTTACAAAAATAAAAACAACTTAACACTTTTATCTTTTTAAGTTTTATTTACATATGATACTTTTACCTTTAAAAACAAAATATTTCCCTCTTCAACACTTGAGATGATCCTTATTCATTGCTTTCTACACAACAATTTCAAGAAAACAAAAAGCTAAGAGAAGATAAACACAATGTCAAGTAGTAAAGATGAAGAAGGAAGGATTAATTGTAATACAAGCAATACAGGTTTGCACCAAGCTTCTCAAACTATGAGTCACCATTGTTTACATTAATGTATAGGTTACTTAAAATAGAGCTATAGTTATTGTTAGTTGAATGTTGCTTAAAATAGAAAGAGGCAGTTTTGTACTTTCATATTGTCCAATTAGTTATTTAACTAACTTCCTATGTATAGTAACTTCACTTTTATTGTTTAATAAAGTTGAATGAGAATCATTGTTTCTCCAATTCTCTCATCAGAATTATGTTTGTTTCTTTCTCTGTTTTCCCCTTGCTTTATGCTTTTCACTTTCCTCATTCTTCATCTTCTCACAAAGCTTCGAAAGTAACCATGGTGATTTGTAGAATTTACATGGTATCAAAGCTTCTTCATAGAAGAGGCTCTGCTACTTTTCCGCTACATTTCATTACGATTTTTGCGATTTGATTCAACTCTTCTTCAATTCTTATTGATTTAAGTTTTTGGTTTGTAACCTAATTGAAGATATGGAAAATCGATTAATTCATGCGATCAATCCTATTCAAGATCCTTCCTCACCTTTCTATATGCCTCCAAATGAAAATCTTGGAGCAATTTTGGTTTCTTCTCTTTTGAATGGAGAGAATTATCACTCGTGGTCTCGTGCCATAAGCATGGCTTTGAAATCGAAGCACATGTTGCAGTTCATTGACGGCACTCTTCTGAAACCTTCAATTGATGATCCTACCTTCTCAATGTGGGATAGATTCAACACTCTAGTCATTTCCTGGTTGACATAGTCGATTGAATCTTCCATTGCTTAAAGTGTTTTGTGGATGGAGACTGCTCTTGAAATATGGCAGGATCTTCGAGAAAGGTATTATCAGGGAGATATCTTTCGTATTGTTGAATTATTCACTGAGATTCATACTTATAAGCAAGGGAATTTATCAATTAGTTCATATTTCAGTCATATTAAAGGCATGTGGCAAGAATTAGATAATTTCAGGCATATTCCTGCATGTTACTGTATTCCCAAATGTGAGTGTAGCCTAAGTCCTATTGTCAAGGGATATAGAGAGCATGATTATGTTATATGCTTTCTAAAAGGCTTGAATGATCAATATGAAGTAATAAGGTCGCAGATAATGTTGATGGAACCACTTCCTAATATCAACGAAGTATTTTCCCTACTGGTCCAGCAAGAGAGGCATCTCAACATGCACATAGTTGAGCCTGAAATTCTGAATAGCACATCTGAACATGGCTATGGCTCATGCAACTCTGATAAAAACAACAATTACAATGGTAATAGAGGAAGGAATAGAGGAATGAATAAGTTAGGGAAAACTAGCTATGGTGGTCAATCCAGAGGTGGAAATAATGCAGGAAGGTTCTCATGAGGAAGAACCAATAGGATTTGTTCCTATTGTCACAGAACATGACATATTGTTGATCATTATTATAAAAATCATGGATTTCCACCTTGATTCCAAAGGAATAATACTGTTAACAATTTCAAAGCAGCAACTACTTTGGTTGATAATATTGTTGATGGAAGTAAGCAAAATGATGACTTTGTTCCTGAGAATAATGCACCTGTGATGCAACTTACTCCTGAACAACATAGAGCATTAATGAATATCCTCCAGCAATCAGGTTCACAACACAATACCAATCAGTTGAGTACTAACTCAAATTCCTCTCAGTGTCAAGGTAACGCTTATGTTTTCTCTTGCTCAATTGAGTCAAAAACCAACTCCTGAATCCTAGATACAGGAGTTGTTGATCATGTGTGTTATGTAATGTCTACTTTCCATACTCATAAACACATCAATCCTATAGTTGTCACTCTGCCTAATGGAAATCATGTGTCAACTACCATATCTGACACTGTTATGTTCTCTCCTAATATTTTCCTTACTAATGTGTTGTATATACCATCATTCCACTATAATCTTGCCTCTGTCTCGAAGTTAACCAAAACTATTGCTTGTAAACTAACTTTTCTAGATAACATTTGTCATACCCAAGAACTCCATTCATTGAAGATGATTGGTACAACTAAACTTCAAGCTGGACTCTATGCAATTAACATGTATCCCTTGTCTCTCCACAAGTTAGCCATATGTAGTCATAGAAAAAGTAGTGTTAACTCTTTTACCAACTATGATTGTAATCTTTGGCACAATAGATTGGGACATTTGTCTCATCAAAAACTTCTTGTATTACAAAAGGATTGTCCTTTCATCAAATGTAATAAAAGTGTTGACCCTTGTAATGTATGTCATTCAGCCAAGCAAAAAAGGCTTTCTTATAATGATAGCTTAACCAAATTTTTTTCTATTTTTTATTTGATTCATATGGATATTTGCGGTCCAACATCTACACCTAGTGTCTTTGGACATAGGTATTTCCTTACAATTATGGATAAAAAATCTAGATTTACTTGGGTATATTTTTTAAAACTCAAGTCAGAAGTTCCTAGTCTTGTTCAAGCTTTTGTCAAACTTGTCCATACAAAATTTGCATCCAAAGTAAAATCCATTCGTACAAATAATGGTAGAGAGTTTTGGTTGCAAAATTTCTAAGATTCATAAGGAATTTTGCATCAAACCAGCTGTGTTGAAACACCCCAACAAAATGGTGTGGTTGAGAGAAAACACCAACATATCTTAGGGGTTGCTAGAGCTCTTGTTTTCCAGTCAAATATACCTCATTGTTTCTGGAATTTTGCTGTTTCTCATGCTATACATCTCATCAACAGATTCCCTACACCCCTCCTTTCTCATCACTATCCTTATGAAGTTCTTTATAATTGTAAACCTGACTTGTCTTACCTCAAGGTCTTTGGCTGCTTAAGCTATGCGCGCACTATAACCTCTCATATAACCAAATTGGATCATAGATTTAGACAATGTGACTTTTCGGGTTACAAACATGGGGTAAAAGGGTTCATCTTACTTGATTCTAAGTCTCATGAGATCTTCTTGTCCAGAAATGTCATCTTTTATGAACATCTATTCCCTTTCATCACTACTAGTGCTAACACCTCTATGTCTTCTATCATACAACCTCAGTTTCATCACAATAGTATGGATGATCCTTTTCCAAATAATTCTTTCTTTTCTTCTCAAAAATTTAGTCTCCTACACACAATTTTGAGTCTTCTATACACAATCTTGAGTCTGCTATACACAATTCAGAGTCTGCTATACACATTCTTGAGTCTCCTAGTGTCAATCCTATTCCTCCACAAATAACCACTTTTGATTCTAACAATGATCATGAGCCTTCCAATATCATAACTCCTAGACAGTCTTCAAGAATTAGACACAAACCCAAATATCTAGCAGACTATCATTGTTCCCCAATGTCTACTAAAGCTCCCATTTCTACTTCCTCCAAGGTCAAATATCCATTGTCTCATGTAATGTCATATGACAAAATGTCTCCTAGTCACAAGCATTTCTGTTTGGCCATTTTTTCTGTTGATGAACCAATGAGTTATATTGCTGCCATTAAACATCATTGTTGGAAGGAAGCCATTCATAAGGAACTCACAACTCTTAATGCAATGGAACTTGGACTCTCACTACTCTTCCATCTGATAAAAGAGAAATTGGATGTAAGTGGATTTTCAAAGTCAAGCATAAGGCTAATGGATCAGTTGGAGAGGTATAAGGCCTGGTTGGTAGCCAAAGGCTTTTGTTCCTTACTGCTACTCATCGCTGGCATATTCACCAATTAGATATCAACACATCCTTTTTACATGGAGATTTGAATGAGGTTGTATAAATGAAGGTCCCTCCTAGGTTGCACATTGATGAACCAGGTCATGTATGCAAATTGGAAAAGTCCTTGTATGGTTTGAAACAAGCAAGCAGGCAGTGGCATGCCAAGCTTACCAGTGTTCTTGCTGCTTCTGGTTATTCAAGGTCCAACTCAGATCATTCTTTATACATCAACGTCAAATCATCCAGCTTCACTATAATTCTTGTATATGTGGATAATTTGGTTCTCGCTAGTAATGGTCTTATTGAAATCAATCAGATGAAGTATCTTTTGGATTATGAATTCAATATCAAAGACCTTGGCCCACTCAAATACTTCCTTGGTATGGATATTTCTAGATCCCCAGCAGACATTCTTCTTTACCAAAGAAAGTATACTTTGGGTTTTCTTCAAGATTATGGCTTACTTGCTGCTAAGCCTTCCTCCACTCCAATGGAATATAGTGGCAAACTTATTCACTCTAGTTCTGGCGTTCCACTCACTGATGTGACTTCATATAGAAGGTTGATGGGTAAGTTGTTGTACTTTACTCACACAAGACCTGACCTCGGTGTTGTTGTTGGTCATTTGAATCAGTTCCTTGATAAACCAACCAATCATCACTGTTCTACAGCAATTCGAATTCTTAAATACCTAAAAAGATCCATAAGTAATGGCATCTTCTTTTATGTTACCAATAACATGCAACTAAAAGGGTATTCAGATTGGGCTTCTTGTCTTGATACTAGGAGGTCAGTTTCTAGCTATTTCTTCTTCCTAGGTCAATCTCTTGTTTCATGGAAAATTAAGAAACAAAAATCAGTTTCCAGATCTTCTGCTAAAGCATAATATAGAGCCATGGCTTTGGCTTCATGTGAGGTGCAATGGCTAGTTTCTTTACTTGCTGATCTTGGCTTGTCTCACCCCCAATCTGTTCAACTATACTGTGACAATCAATCAACAATGCACATTGCTACAAATACTTTTTATAATGAAAGGACCAAACACATTGAGCTGGATTGTCATTCTATAACGGAAAGAGTTCAATCCAAGCTCATTCATTGGCTCTCTGTTTCATCTTCCTCTCAAATTGCAGATATCTTTACCATGCCTTTGTCTCCTTCATTGTTTCAGAGGCTCTATCTCAAGCTAGGCATGTTCAAACCCACATGCCTGCTTGTGGGGACTGTCAACTAGTAAAGATGAAGAAGAAAGGATTGCTTCTATTACAAGCAATATAGATTTGCACCGAGCTTCTCAAACTATGAGACACATTTGTTTACATTAATGTATAGGTTACTTAAAATAGAAGCTATAGTTAGTTAGTTGAACGTTGATTAAAATAGAAAGGGGTAGTTTTATACTTTCATATTGCCTAGTTAGTTATTTAACTAACTTCCTATATATAGTAACTTCAATTGTATTGTTTAATCAAGTTGAATGAGAATCATTTTTTCTCGAATTCTCTCATCAAAATTTTGTTTGATTCTCTCTCTGTTTTCTCCTTGCTTTATGCTTTTCACTTTCCTCATTCTTCATCTTCTCACAAAGCTTCGAAAGTAACCATGGTGATTTGTAGAATTTATACACAACAATAGAATTTAAACAAAACAAAATGGTGTTAATCTGAAAGTTCAGAAATAATATATAATTACTACAAATTAAAGAATATCAAAGCTTAAACAACTCAACATTATCACATTAACCCAACACTTAGATAATAAAGCCCAATCTTTCCTTTCACATTTTTAAAATAATAGAAAATCAAAGAAACGATCATCATAGTGCCATTGTGAGACATTTTCAAAACTAACAAACACACGAACATGATAGAATATATGAATACAACCTGGATAAGGGGATATGGTAAAAGAAACATAAAATTTTAAAGAATATTGTTAAAAGTTTTGAGATACATGTCTCACATCAAACCGAAGATATCATGTATAATGTTGGTAGGAGCATATAAGATGATGATGTCATATATAGTTAATCATTATATATCAAGGATTTAATATATATACACTGATAATGTAAGAGTTTTTTACACTGACAGCAAATCACCTACAATTGATTTATTAAACATCATTAACTCTCAAACAAAAGTAATACAATGGGAGTGACATTTCTCCATTTTATTTTAATTTTATACACACAATTCGCCTTCGGGCTTATTTTGAGTTAATTAGGTGAGAATGGAATTTTCACAATTCAAAATAGTTTAACTCCTCGTTCGACTAAAAGAACGAACTAAAATTATTTGCAAGCTTCGTTAGCGTCCGATCTGGTCCTAAGACATGACAATCATTATAAAGTGTTAAAGCTAAACAACTAATACCAACGGAGAAACAACACCTTCACAAGGGAAGAGTGAGATTATCATAGGTGGATCATCGTGGGGACAGGTGGGGGTAGCTGCCCCTGGATATCTCCTCCAAATTAATTGCAATATAATTTTTTTTACTTTTTTCAAATACAGATATTTTTTATCTCTCATTCTTCATCTTCTCACAAAGCTTCGAAAGTAACCATGGTGATTTGTAGAATTTATACACAACAATAGAATTTAAACAAAACAAAATGGTGTTAATCTGAAAGTTCAGAAATAATATATAATTACTACAAATTAAAGAATATCAAAGCTTAAACAACTCAACATTATCACATTAACCCAACACTTAGATAATAAAGCCCAATCTTTCCTTTCACATTTTTAAAATAATAGAAAATCAAAGAAACGATCATCATAGTGCCATTGTGAGACATTTTCAAAACTAACAAACACACGAACATGATAGAATATATGAATACAACCTGGATAAGGGGATATGGTAAAAGAAACATAAAATTTTAAAGAATATTGTTAAAAGTTTTGAGATACATGTCTCACATCAAACCGAAGATATCATGTATAATGTTGGTAGGAGCATATAAGATGATGATGTCATATATAGTTAATCATTATATATCAAGGATTTAATATATATACACTGATAATGTAAGAGTTTTTTACACTGACAGCAAATCACCTACAATTGATTTATTAAACATCATTAACTCTCAAACAAAAGTAATACAATGGGAGTGACATTTCTCCATTTTATTTTAATTTTATACACACAATTCGCCTTCGGGCTTATTTTGAGTTAATTAGGTGAGAATGGAATTTTCACAATTCAAAATAGTTTAACTCCTCGTTCGACTAAAAGAACGAACTAAAATTATTTGCAAGCTTCGTTAGCGTCCGATCTGGTCCTAAGACATGACAATCATTATAAAGTGTTAAAGCTAAACAACTAATACCAACGGAGAAACAACACCTTCACAAGGGAAGAGTGAGATTATCATAGGTGGATCATCGTGGGGACAGGTGGGGGTAGCTGCCCCTGGATATCTCCTCCAAATTAAATGCAATATAATTTTTTTTACTTTTTTCAAATATAGATATTTTTTATCTCTCATTCTTCAACTTCTCACAAAGCTTCGAAAGTAACCATGGTGATTTGTAGAATTTATACACAACAATAGAATTTAAACAAAACAAAATGGTGTTAATCTGAAAGTTCATAAATAATATATAATTACTACAAATTAAAGAATATCAAAGCTTAAACAACTCAACATTATCACATTAACCCAACACTTAGATAATAAAGCCCAATCTTTCCTTTCACATTTTTAAAATAATAGAAAATCAAAGAAACGATCATCATAGTGCCATTGTGAGACATTTTCAAAACTAACAAACACACGAACATGATAGAATATATGAATACAACCTGGATAAGGGGATATGGTAAAAGAAACATAAAATTTTAAAGAATATTGTTAAAAGTTTTGAGATACATGGCTCACATCAAACCGAAGATATCATGTATAATGTTGGTAGGAGCATATAAGATGATGATGTCATATATAATTAATCATTATATAAAGGATTTAATATATATACACTGATAATGTAAGAGTTTTTTACACTGACAGCAAATCACCTACAATTGATTTATTAAACATCATTAACTCTCAAACAAAAGTAATACAATGGGAGTGACATTTCTCCATTTTATTTTAATTTTATACACACAATTCGCCTTCGGGCTTATTTTGAGTTAATTAGGTGAGAATGGAATTTTCACAATTCAAAATAGTTTAACTCCTCGTTCGACTAAAAGAACGAACTAAAATTATTTGCAAGCTTCGTTAGCGTCCGATCTGGTCCTAAGACATGACAATCATTATAAAGTGTTAAAGCTAAACAACTAATACCAACGGAGAAACAACACCTTCACAAGGGAAGAGTGAGATTATCATAGGTGGATCATCGTGGGGACAGGTGGGGGTAGCTGCCCCTGGATATCTCCTCCAAATTAAATGCAATATAATTTTTTTTACTTTTTTCAAATATAGATATTTTTTATCTCTCATTCTTCAACTTCTCACAAAGCTTCGAAAGTAACCATGGTGATTTGTAGAATTTATACACAACAATAGAATTTAAACAAAACAAAATGGTGTTAATCTGAAAGTTCATAAATAATATATAATTACTACAAATTAAAGAATATCAAAGCTTAAACAACTCAACATTATCACATTAACCCAACACTTAGATAATAAAGCCCAATCTTTCCTTTCACATTTTTAAAATAATAGAAAATCAAAGAAACGATCATCATAGTGCCATTGTGAGACATTTTCAAAACTAACAAACACACGAACATGATAGAATATATGAATACAACCTGGATAAGGGGATATGGTAAAAGAAACATAAAATTTTAAAGAATATTGTTAAAAGTTTTGAGATACATGGCTCACATCAAACCGAAGATATCATGTATAATGTTGGTAGGAGCATATAAGATGATGATGTCATATATAATTAATCATTATATAAAGGATTTAATATATATACACTGATAATGTAAGAGTTTTTTACACTGACAGCAAATCACCTACAATTGATTTATTAAACATCATTAACTCTCAAACAAAAGTAATACAATGGGAGTGACATTTCTCCATTTTATTTTAATTTTATACACACAATTCGCCTTCGGGCTTATTTTGAGTTAATTAGGTGAGAATGGAATTTTCACAATTCAAAATAGTTTAACTCCTCGTTCGACTAAAAGAACGAACTAAAATTATTTGCAAGCTTCGTTAGCGTCCGATCTGGTCCTAAGACATGACAATCATTATAAAGTGTTAAAGCTAAACAACTAATACCAACGGAGAAACAACACCTTCACAAGGGAAGAGTGAGATTATCATAGGTGGATCATCGTGGGGACAGGTGGGGGTAGCTGCCCCTGGATATCTCCTCCAAATTAAATGCAATATAATTTTTTTTACTTTTTTCAAATATAGATATTTTTTATCTTCTTCAATTTATATAGTTCTTCTAAAAATTGTAGATAATAGATCAAATTATCTTACATGTATAGATGTTGGTGGTGTTGCGTACAATGCTATTACTTCACTAAAGTTCATAATAATTTGACACTTATGAACTAGATTATGGAGATCACATACTGTATTTGTGAAATTTTATAGCAAATATCGTAAGAACAAATGAAATTTATAAATAATTTAATATTGATAACATATATATATATATATATATATATATATATATATATATTATGCAAAAATTCTACTCTATGGATTTCAATGAACAAGAGACTCTGAATTAAATACAACTTTGACAATATTAAGAAAGTGAATACATATTATTTGTTTGATTAAGTTGTGCGCCTTATCTTAACTATTATGGTTTAACTACTATAAAAAAAAATTATTTTTAACAACCAAGATAACCAAACAAAATTATGTAGTATGATAAAAGATGAATTTCTTATAGACAACATGGTGGTTTATTTTGAAAACAAGATACCTAAAAATTTCACCATATATTTAATCATCAGCATGGAAGGAAAAAGAACTTGAGGGGTGGAAATGGAAGAAGTAGAAACAGCATGGAAGGAAAAAGAAACATTGGTGCTCCCAACTTGTTGATGGGTCTCCATTTCAAGCCAATAAGGTGGATGGCCATGTAAGTATCAGAGTGCAACTAAGAGGGGGGAAGCGTGAATTAGTTGTCTTAAAATAATGACCGATTTTTTTGCAAAATCAAAGTTAAAGTGTAGCGGAATAATATGCAGAAAAATAATAGGAAATAAAAATGAAAGAGATAAGGAGAAGAGAGTACACAAGGATATTTTATACTGGTTCACCTTCCTGTCCACCGAAGGTTACATCCAGTACTCTTGCCGCACAAGAGATTTTTTCCACTAAGAATTATGAGTTGTAATTACAATATCTCACTCCGAGATCTCTATGTACCTTACACACTCCCTAATTCTTATACCCTTGGAAAACCCCTTTCCAAGTGAATCAATTCCCTTTCTCTTCACACCCCGTGAAAGAAAGAATTGAATATATTCCACTTTCTCTTCACACCCCGTGAAAGAAAGAATTGAATATATTCCACTTTCTCTTCACACCCCGTGAAAGAAAGAATTGAATATATTCCACTTTCTCTTCACACCCCGTGAAAGAAAGAATTGAATATATTCCACTTTCTCTTCACACCCCGTGAAAGAAAGAATTCTTTTACAACAATGAAGAATATTCAACTATGGCAGATTGCCTTTACAAGTATGAAACTTATGTAACTTGCAATCCAAACTCTGAATATATAGAAGTATATAATGCTCTTTTGTAAAAGTCTTTGAAACACTTAAAGCAACTTTGCAAAATTAACTTGAAAGTTTAAGAAC
>NC_032009.1:4775837-4800066 GCF_001865875.1 Lupinus angustifolius | reverse complement strand
TTGAGTAATCGGTTACTCACTTTGAGTAATCGGTTACTCAAACTCTCTGTCCAACCGATATTTAAATTTAATTTTGAGTAATCGGTTACTCAGCTTCAAATATCAGTTTTTCAGTTGGATAGCTCTTTTCTCACACATGTAACCTGTTACTTAATGAAGTAACCTGTTACACACTATTTTTTTAAAATGTTTTAAGTCTTTTTAAAAGTGTCTCACATTTTCTAAAAAATAGTTTGAGCATTTATACTTGTATATACTTAAGAGTTTAGGATAGAAGTACTTACAAAGACTTAATCTAATGTCTTGAAGCTTTATCTTCATTTGTCTTCATAAGTCATCTTCCTTTTCTTCTTTTTGGTGATGTTGGTGTCTTCATCAAAACCGTACCAAGGTTAGGAACAAGATCTTCTTCACAGCCAAAGAAAGGAGCATGAGGAGGATAGGCAGCTTCAAACTCTAATAATGGTGGTTGTTGTGGGTGGATGAGAAGTTGGTTCTTCTCGCAGATGCTCTTTCAAAGCTTTTGAGCATTTTGGTGGCCACTGAGCTTGATAAGTGTATAATTTACGGTTGCATAAATGGAATTAGAAGATGTGGAAGGAGGATGGTAATGATGGGAGGTGGGATGGCTGTACTCTCTTAGCTCCACCTAGTTTGGAATCAGAGGAGGGTTGGTTCAAGAAGTTGAATATGGATCCAGGGTATGCCATTTGAGAGAGAAGAAACACAAGGGATATTAATTAGCGGTAGGTTGTTGCATCTGAGATGTTGAGGATGATTTAAAAATTATAATACAAAATATTTTGTATCCTTTAGTTATTATGAAAATAATTAACAATTCTCACCCCAAAAAATAATTAAGAATTCTACATGTCATATTAGGGCGTGCCTATTCAAAAATAACATAATTATCTTACCGTGTTACTTTATATAAAAATATATGAGATAAATAAGATTGTTTTTCTAAAGATTTAATGTCTTGTTGAACTACTTTATCTTATTAATTTTATATAGAAAATTATAACAATAAGATAAAATTGCTCCTCCAAAAGCTTAATGCATGTCTCACTAGACAACTTTATTTTGTCATTTTAAAAATAAAATACAACATTAAGATAATGTTACTTCTCTAAAGGCTTAATGTCTCGTTAGACTACTTTATCAGGTTACTTTTATATAAAAATATATAACGATAAGATAAGGTTGCCCCTCTAAAAACTTAATGTCTCGTCAAACCACTTTATCTTATCACTTTAGTGCCTTAATGGACTACTTTATATTTACTTTTTTATCAAAAAATAAATATAAGGTGAGGGTGCTCCTTTAATCCTTTAATGTTTTCTTTGGTTTGAGAAAATGAGAAGAGAAAAATATGTGAAAAAGAGAGTGAGATAATGAAAGATGTGAGAATTAGAGTAGAATTTGATATTGTATGTATAACAGAAAAAGAAGAAAAACATAAGAGAAATAATTGTTTTCTTCTCTATCTAGTTTGTTTTGTTGAATAGAAAGTGAGAAAAGAAAGATAATACTCTATGTAAAATGACAAAAGTCCCTAAAGCAAAGAGAAAATAAAAATATAATTATCAACTAATATTTTTAAATTTATTATATATTAATAAACTTAAGTGTTGATTTTTAGTTACTTATTTATACATACTTTTAACTTTTTATCTCACACATGTATGTATATGTATATGTATATGTATATGTATATGTATATGTATATGTGTATGTGTCCTAAATTAACCTATAGTAGCTCAAAACTATATATGTATATCTCAATTTAAGTTTATTAATAAAAAAAATTTAAGTTTTCACATATTGGATATTATATATTGAATATAATTTTTTGAAGGTCATATTATATAAGTACTTTTACCTTATTATAGAAATTCATAAGTGTTAATGATAAATAAATGTAGGGACAAAGTTTATATTTGACAAGGTGTATCATTTCTTACCACTTTCTTCTCAAAGGTGAGAAGAAAAGATATTATGTTTTTTCTCTATCTCCTCTATTTCTCTCCTCAACTAAAGGAGATAAAGTAGGAATCTCTTTCTAATCTTTTTCTTCTTCCTTTCTTTCCTATCAAACTCACCTATAGCAAAGATAGTGTAAAGGCTTAGTGCATCTTCGAACTACTTTACTTTGTTACTTTTATAAAAAAAAATACAAGGTGAAGTTACTCCTCCAAAGGCTAGTTAGCCTTGTCGGTTACATTATTTGGTTACTTTTAATATAAAAAATATAAGGTGAGAGCTCCTCTAACAACCTAATGCCTCGTTGAGACAATTTATATTGTTACTTTTTAATAAAAATAAATAATTGTTGCTCCTCTAAAGGTCTAATGGCTCATCGACTACTGTATTTTGTTACTTTTAAAAAAAAATGAATACAAGGTGAGATTGCTCATCTATTACTTTTATAAAACAAAAATATAAGATAAAGTCACTCCTCCAAAGACTTATGTCTCGTCGTGCGTCTTCATTTTGTTACTTTAAAAAAAAACCAACCACTCAAACATTTTCAAGAACTATGTAGCCTTAATTTCTATATTACAACTATAGATGGCAAAACGGGCATTGCTCGCAGGCACACCAACATAGTTCGCATTTTTTTGCGGGCAGGACATGCAAATTTTGTCCATTTGCTTATTTCGCCCTGTCCGTTTTGCCCGCTAAGCCTGCGGACATTTCCATTGGGCAATGCCGGTAATTTTAGGAAAATTTCAAATAAGTTATGATCTAATGCGATTTTAATAATTAAAAACATAGTAATCTAATGTGATTTGTTCAACTTCATTTTAAATATCAAAGCTTTTGTTTATTTTTTATCTTGAACTCCTTTATTTAATTTTATTTTACTTAATAATGAATTTTTTAATTTTTTAATTATTAAAACCATTCCCGCGAGCCGCCATCAAACTCATTAGCCTATTTTAAAACGGACAGACATTGAACTTTGTCCGTTAAGCCAATGCAAACATGCGTACTCACTTAACTTATTGCAGGCACTAGTAAAACAAGTTGAGCGGCCTATTTTGCCATCTCTAATTACAACTAGACACTTATGAGCAAGTCACTTCCTGCCAGGCAGAAGACAATAAAGAAAACCTATTTTGATCTTTTTGAAATGTAATAATACATAAAGTAAAATTAGTGTTTTAAATAAATACTCACATGATTAATCTAGGTATCATTTTTATAACAGACGGAATAAGGTGCCTAACACATTCCCCATCCATAACTGAATCTCAAACTTAAATCGTCTCTTCGAGGAAACTAATCCTTATCCTTTAATTTTTTTTTCTCCATGTTTTTCCTCTAAAAAACATCCATGACGATTCCATTGCTTTTATTTGTATTAATTTTTATAGTAGGAACCTCTTCTTTTTCCTTTCAAATAACCTTTCAATACTTTACTTCACGGTACCTACCTGCCTATCTAGGTCAGCAGTTGAAAATGGTTAACCCATTGAATTATTGAAATTGTTACATATTTACATGAAGAAGAGGGTTAGTGTCACTTCCTAGAGTACTTGACATGAATTGAAGACCAGAATGTGACTATGTAGAAAGGGAAAAGGTCAGCAAAAGCAGCTTCTTTTAGGAGGAGGTAAACTAGAGTCTTCAGTTGATGTCAAAATATCTTGGATCTTCAGGGAAATGGTATTCCACGTTAAACTGTCAAATAGACCACAACAAACTCTGTAAGAAACTGAGAAAGCGTAGAAATGCACCTACAGGTGCACAAATAACTTCGTATTCACATAACACAAAAGAAAGACAAATAATAGACATTATGGAAGTGTTAAATGATCTATTTGCGAGTTGGTTTGTGGAGAGCAGGGAAGGAAAGGCTTCAGAGCCATAAAATACACTTGTAAATGGCTCTCAAGCCTTCCCTTCCCCTTCTTTTCCTTTTAATCAACTCGCAAACGGACTCTTGAAGAAAAGAAAATGGATCCATTTTTGTTAAGAAATCTATCATCTTGGGACAGTTAATGTAAATGCTACAGAATATCTCCCACAAATTTCAAATATATGCACCGTTTAATATTCCCCATCAATCATGGTCTTATACGTGCATGAGAAATGGTATTTATGCAAATGGGATAAATGATTATAAGTGCATGAGAAATGGTATTTATGCAAATGGGTTAAATGATTATACGTGCATGAGAAATGGGAACAACATTTACCTTATGTGAGTATAAATGATTATTGATTGAGGTATTGCATATTCAAGGTAGGATAGAGAAATGTATATAAATATGAGTTGTTGTGCAAATATGTTGTACAAAAAAAATTTATTTCGAAAACATGTGGACACTCATAGTTTAAGAAGGTGAGCCTCGGCGCAACAGTAATGTTTGTCATATGAAATAAGGTCATAAGTTCAAATACTTGAATCAGCCTTTTCACTTGCGAGGATAAGGCTGTGTATTTCAACCCTCCCCACACCCCACTATGTGGAAGCCTTGTACACTGGGCCTCCCTTTTGATGTACACTCACAGGTTAAGAAATAACACTGGCTACTGCTGAAAATGGCTATGGCAAAAGCAAGGAATCAAACTCCTAACTGCTACAAATCATGGAGAAAATGTCACAACTCAACCACAACAATAAACCATTGATGTGGCAAAGCCACAATATAAACACATACCTTGCCCTCATCAGAATCTGAATGCCTTTGAGGGAACACCACCCTCAGATCATTATATAAGTAGAATCTCCGTTCACCTTCCATGTCCAATCCAGCTTTCTCTGGAAGTGAATTATCGCATTTTTTAATTGATCTATTCTTCCTTTTAGGTAAAGGGCAAATAAAACGGAGGTGAAGGGCATAACGAAGAGGACCAGCACTATTACAAATCTCTTTGATCTTAGAAAAGGATTCTAATGATTTCTCGGAAGAAGATATGTTCCGAGATTGCTTGGAAGAATCCTCTTCGTTCATTAAACCCACCATGCGGGAGCTCTTTCCGTTTCTCTGAATAGTAGATTTTGTTTTGTTTACAACATCAACTGCATCCGTGTGCATCACTTCTCTACTACATGAGATGTCTTGATTTTTTTGTGTTGCTGGAATCCCATTATATACAATCCCTTTGTCCAAAACTGTTGACCCTTGTTTGAAGGGAGCCGAAGTGAAGCTTGAAGATTTAAGGGTGACTTTCTGGCGCAAGAATGTCTGCTCAGATATTAACAAGAAATCAGAATTTGATAAGAACTAAGTAAATGCACTATAAGATGTAACACCAACACTCATAAGTGGAGTAGACAAAAAGGATAACTACACTGCAGTCTAGGTGTTAAATGTGAAATCCATCATAAGCAATGCAATGATTAATAATAAAATCATCTGAGTTCTATAAAAGCCGTCAACTTGGTTGTGCCAAAATGTCTGGGCTAAACTCGGTGATTTGAAATCAGCAAATCGGAAGCCAATATATAAGAAAAGAAAAATTATATGTCCATTTTAATCCTCTAAAACTATAAGCGCCCTCAACTTGGTCATCCACTAATAAAATATATCAAATTTCTTCTGTCAATTTTATGCTATCAAAATGGAACCTAGAAGGGCAAAACCAATTATCATTATCCAACCAATTTGATGATTCTGATAAATAGAGGAAGGATGTTTTGTCATGTATAATTTGGTAGACCAAAATCGACATTTACTCTTATAAGACATAATTTTATGTAATATCATTAATTAAGCTCCTAAACTATTTAAAACATGACAATGAAACATATCAACTTAAAAGACTAACATAGAGGGTTGATTCAGTACCCCTATTACCAGATCCTGAATATCACAAGAAAAACCAGAGTAAAGAGTTATTTTAGATCTTGTCATATTTGTCAACCTAATAAAAGACTAATTGAGAAGGTAATAAATCAGTTTCTAATACTGTTTCAATTTATTAATCAATTATGCATAGCTTTAGACAATATGTGAAGGCCTGATCAGTTCTACACTTCTACTTCAAATGGATTTAATATGCCTTCTGTAAATTAAATTCACAGCAACTACTTTACTTATAGAGGAAATGAAGCTTTACGTCCACCCTCCACACCAAGTCACCAACAAAGTAACTGGCAGCTTAATACTCCTATCCCATTTCAGTCTCATAATTTTTCTTTGTAAGACTTAATTTTCCATTTGGTTGTTTGCTCTCACATAGGCTGAGCGTTGACGCAACATTAAGGTTACTTGCCTTGTAACCTGCAGTCATGGCTCAAATCCTGGAAATAGCCTCTTCCCTTGTGAGGGTAAGGCTGCGTATATCTACCCTCCCCTGGCCCCACTAGGTAGGATCCTCGTGCACTGGACTGTCTTTCTTATGGTTGGTTGTTCTCATCATCTCATGAATGTAATAATTAATTTACAAGTAAATCATGTACTGGATTCTAGTCTTTTAATTTACTTCTTTCATATATAGCCATCCAACATTTAGAGCTAAAAACAACCATATCAGAACAATCATGCCATTAAGAAGCAAAATGCCCAGATCAATTGAGTTAGAGATTTATCCAGACTATCTTACTTTGGTACCGGCTGGCATGTCACTCAAATCATAGTTGCAAAAGAAAGTGTGAAGGGGAGTCTTTTCCGGATTACTTAGCACCTGCAGAGAGCAATCACATGCAATAGTAAAGCATTATTACACAAAAGACAGTAATTCTCACAAATGACATGAAAGTGGAACAAAAGGTGCTAATCTATTTATATGCTTGCTAAAATGGATTTATTTGGGGGTAAAGAAGGGAAAATATCAATAGGTATGTACAGAATCAGTGAAGCTTAGTCCAAATACATCAAACTGATAAGATTAGGCCTAAGCCTAACATTAAAAATGTGTATAGAAGGGGAAATATGTAGGTCTAGTTAGAGATTTCCTAATTGTAACACATTTACTAAAGTATCCCTATGCAGTTAGTTTGTTAGTTAGGCTATAAATAAGGAACTAGTCTCTTGGAGGAAACGAAGTGAATTGGGAAGTAAATTCTGATTGTGGAATCAGGGGAAAGGTCGTGGGGCCTTTTGCGGAAAGGTCATGGGGCCTTTTGGGGAAAGGTCATGGGGCCTTTTGGGGAAAGGTCGTGGAATCTTTTGTACATCTCAATTCTTGTTCTTCTTTCATTCTTTCTAATAATATTCTTGTTCATCCCAACCAAGAATCACATTGATTCTTGTTTAGGGTATTATTTTCCATTAATTCCTTTCTTTCTTCTTGATCTTATCACAAACCTTCTCTACAACTAAAATTTCTCATTGAACATGACACAAATGAAAATATGCCTATAAATATCAGTGACTCTAACAACACACTTTCTGGAGCATGCAATCAAAAGAAAGCAGGTTATTCTCATCAACTGAGCTGACAAAAAGGCCATTCTCTTCGAACCATAAATCAAAAAATAATTCTTTGACCAAAAAAATCAGATAAAGATAGTAACCATACAATTGTTAGCATATACTTATTTATTTATTTACAGGGCATTTACAACTTCCCTTAAAGGTACCATACCCCTGCAGATATAAGATGTGGTGAGTTGGAAATGATACCATGCATGTAATGTACTGTGCTGTAAACAGTAAATAATAGCAACACTAGGACTTGATGTAACAATGGAAACAATAGAGTCATAGGATAGACTTCAATCTTACATGAAAATATTTACTCCATAAAGTATATAAATATCTACACGCTTTGTGCAAATAACTCAAGCAATTCAAGCAACTCTAGCAAATTCACATAAACTCTAGGATCCCACTTTTGTTCCAAGTCCCTTGTGGTTCTTCCGTCAGATCTAGCGGACCCTTGCTTCTATAAAAGTACCTTGGTTTTGTTAAAGTTCCTCTGGTAATGCCATCAGATCTAGCAGAACCTTGCTTCTATTAAAGTCGCTTGGCCTTTGAAGCACGGATTCGTCGAACACCCTCGCGTATCGGTGTCCGACACGTATCCGACACGGATACGCTCGGATTCACGAAGGATACATATCCGTGGAGTATCCAAAAATAAAATAAAATAAAATAAATATTAAGACACGTATCAAATTCATTTTCAATAAAATATAGGATAATATATATTCGTTTTCAATAAAATAGGATAAAATAGATTCGTTTTCAATAAACACTAACTTATTTAAAGGCCACAAAGACTCATACCAACATACAGTCACACCGAATTGACTCTCTGATACATAACATCGTCGTCAAGGAGATGAAATTGATATTATTTATGTTTCTATGGCTAGACAATAAGCAATTTTATAAATTATTCTACTATATTTTCTAGTTTTGATACTTGGAATTTTGGAGGACAATGATTTTCAATTTCCATTATATTTTTTACTTTGAATGTTTTGATTTACACTTATAATTTGATCATATTTTATGTGATTTTTATTATTTTATACACATATCCTTGAACGTATCGTATCCCATATTTTAGAAAAAATGTGTGTCGACGTATCGGATATGTATCGTATCCGACTTATGTATTCGAATTCGTGCTTCATAGCACTTGGCTCTGCTATCAAGTCCAGCAGAGTCGTCAGAAAACTAAAATCCCTCTAAAATAGTGATCACAAAAGAGACTCACTCACGGGAAAAGGTGAACAGCCACCAACCAGCTTGCCAAGTATCGTTGCCAAAATCAACTGCATAAGCGTCACTTGCAGACTCCACGGTAATGCATGTAAGCCATGCACCACCAAGTCAAGGGAACATAATGCTATCCTTGAAGAGTTTTAAAGCAAAACTTATCAAGTGATCCTTCTCTTGTGATGTTCTAAGGGCTTATTACTTCCGCTGAGTGTGGCGCCCCTTATCACCATCTCCTCGTCTCTTATGTTTCCCCTTTATTCTATTATTTTCGCTTTCCTTCATAGCCATAGAATTTAGTCAGCACAAAACTCCTTTGTTGTTTTTCTTCATGAAATTCGACCCTCATTGGAACGTAAACAATTGGCATTTAGTTTTTGCTATCAATCCATCATGCTACCACTTCCACAATCCAAAAATCGATAAGCAATTGTTTTGTTTATGTTTTCAAAACAAGAACAATCTGAAACATCCCCATGCAAAGTGGGAACTCATCAGTTGGTACCAGTATCGATGGAATCCAATGTTGAAGTTGGACAACCCTTCCAAACCTGATGCATGTCCAACGGAAGGTGTTTCTGTCATCATGAATCGAAAGAATCGCTCTTAAATTGTGATGGGCCTATTATTACAAAGGTATACCAGAGAAAAAGAAAGAATGGTCAGGGTAAAATTGGAACAAAGAAGAAAGAGTTTATTGCACATGCTACTAACAACCCAGACACGTGGCAGACAAGTACGGGTGGGCTAGAACCGGAAATAATTGAAGGTGAATATAAGGTATCAGAATAGAAGGAGGAGGCAGGCAATCATTGGGTAGAAAGGAGTGACCTTTGTCACCAGGAAACTTTCCTTATTTTCTTAGCTATTTCTTTTCTGCACTTTTTACATAATAAGAATTTGATGTACACTGCAATCTTGCAACTCTAATTACAGAATTAATATATTGTTTTGGTACTATTTTCTGCGTGTTCATTCCATTTCTTTATCACTATTTCTAGTACCTATCAAATTGGTATCAGAGCCGGGTTCTGGGAGCATCTGGATGCTATCAACGAAAATGTTGTTTCGGGGCAGAACAACTAGAGTCCTTGGGGCACCTCATCTTGGGTCAAGGGGTCCAAGCTAATCCGGACAAGCTTTCCACAATGACAAAATGGCCCACTCCTAAAGATATTCACGGGTTGAGGGGATTTTTGGTACTCACCTAGTACTACCAATGGTTTGTAAGAAATTATGGGGTGATTGCTAAACCTCTGACTCAGCTTTTGAAGAAAAACAAGTTTCAATGGTCACAAGATGCTCAAGAAGCCTTTGAGATGTTGAAGGCTACTATGGAAAAATTACCCACTCTAGCTTTTTACCAGATTTCAATGTGCCCTTCGTGATTGAATCAAATGCCTCTGGTTTCGGCATTGGAAAAGTACTTATGCAGCAAGGGCAGCCTCTTGCTTTTATTAGTCAGGCGATGTCGGAAAGAGCAAAGTTAAAATCGGTGTATAAACGTGAAATAATGGCGATAGTGTTCGCAGTGCAAAAGTGGCGACAATACTTATTGGGGAACCACTTTATTATTCGTACCGATCAAAAGAGTTTGAAATTCTTACTCGATCAACGGGTGTTAGGGGGTGATCAATTTAAATGGGTAACCAAGTTGTTGGGTTTGGAATTTGAAATTCAATACAAACCCGGATCAGAAAACCGGGTGGCGGATGCGTTATCCCGATTGATAGAATACAAATCGGTTTCAATGGTTACTAACATGGATTTGATGGAATTGGCAGAAGAGATTCTGCAAGACCCTCAGATGCAGCAAATTATGCAAGAATTGGTTAAAAATCCAAAATCTCATCCACTCTACTCCATCACAAAAGGTTGTTTATGGTACAAAGGAAGATTGATGTTGTCCAACAAGTCAGCACGTATTCCTCTCTTACTTGCTGAATTTCATGCTTCTCCGCGGGGTGGTCATTCCAGAGTAACCAGAATGTATAAGCGAATTGCTATGATCTTTCATTGGGCGGGCATGCGTCGGGATATAGAGAAATTTGTGGCTGAATGTCTCATCTGCCAACATAATAAATACCAAGCCTTGCGGCCAACAGGGCTCCTTCAACCTCTTCCAATCCCTAACCATGTTTGGGAGGACGTGTCGATGGATTTTATCGGTGGTTTACCCAAGTCCAGTGGTGCTGACACAATTTTTGTGGTAGTTGATCGCCTTAGTAAGTATGCACACTTTATTCCTTTACATCACCCTTATACTTCTAAGGATGTGCCTCAAGTCTTTGTGAAGGAGATTATTCGGTTACATGGGTTTCCAATTTCGATTGTATCGGATCGTGATCGAGTTTTTATGAGTCTATTTTGGAAGGAATTATTTCGTTTAGCCAGTACAAAATTGCGATTTAGTTCCGCATATCACCCGCAAACGGATGGTCAGACGAAGGTTATCAATAGAACACTATAGACATACTTGCACTGTTTTATGGGGGAACAACCTAAACAGTGGGTGAAATGGTTGGCGTGGGCTGAATTGTGGTTTAATTGTTCATATAATGCCTCTACTCACATGGGTCCTTTTAAGGTCTTGTATGGAAGGGATCCTCCTTCGATTATTCCTTTTCGGAGTGAGACTACTTCGATAGCTGCAGTGGACAGCTTGCTCCGGGAGAGGGATAGCATTCTGGACGAGCTCAAGGCCAATTTGGCTAAGGCTCAACACCGAATGTGTGTCCAAGTTGATAAAAAGAGAAGAGAAGTCGAATTTTAGGTAGGTGATTTCGTGTTTTTAAAGGCTCAACCTTACCAATTGCGTTCTCTTACTCAAAAGGCCGATGAGAAGTTAAGTCCTCACTTTTATGGCCCTTTTGTGGTTTTAGAAATGATTGGGGTTGTGGCCTATAAATTGCAGCTACCGGATTATTCGCAAATACATCCGATTTTCCATGTTTCTCAACTCAAAACAGCCCCTCCTGCTAGTATTCACTGTCAACAATTACCAGCGGGTTTGATGGGGGATTGGGAACTGTTTGTGGTCCCCGATCAAATATTGGCATGTCGCAAATTGTTGAATGGCAAAACTGAAGTGTTAATCAAGTGGGCTAATCTTCCTAACCACGACAACACTTGGGAGGATTCTGATTTATTCCGCGCAACTTTTCCGGATTTCCACCTTGAGGACAAGGTGTTACTCGTTGGGGAGGGTATTGATGGGCCTATTATTACAAAGGTATACCAGAGAAAAAGAAAGAATGGTCAGGATAAAATTGGAACAAAGAAGAAAGAGTTTGTTGCACATGCTACTAACAACCCAGACATGTGGCAGACAAGTACGGGTGGGCCAGAACCGGAAATCATTGGAGGTGAATATAAGGTACCAGAATAGAAGGAGGAGGCAGGCAATCATTGGGTAGAAAGGAGTGACCTTTGTCACTAGGGAATCCAGGAAACTTTCCTTATTTTCTTAGCTATTTCTTTTCTGCACTTTTTACATAATAAGAACTTCATGTACACTGCAATCTTGCAACTCTGATTACAGAATTATTATACTATTTTGGTACTATTTGTTGCGTGTTCATTCCATTTCTTTATCACTATTACTGGTACCTATCAAATTGCCAATACTATATTGATATCAAAGATTAATCTAAATATATTAGAAGGCAATCAAGTCAGAACCCCTTTCTCTATTGGTGAGTATAAAGATGATTACTGTGAGGTAAAACCCATAGAGACGTGTCATTTGTTGCTTGGTAAGCCATGGCATATTGCCAATGAGGCAATAATGCTTGGACCACCAAATAGGCACTACACTAACCATGGTGGAAAAAGAATAAGAGAAAAGATTGAACAAGACAGAAAAGATGAAAAAGAGGAAAGTGAAAGTGACCATTGAGAGATAGAGGGTACTAGAAAAAGAGTACTACGAGAGTGGTAGCTAAGTGGAGCTCCATTTTGTTGAAAACTTGTCAACAAAGTAGTAATATCAAGTTGAATTGGAAGGTTTTAGGTTGGAGGGATTTAGCCTTTTAGGTGAGGAAGGAATAACAGTAAGAAAAGAGACCAAGTGTTATGAATTGCGGAACAAATTTTTTATACTAAAATTTGTTAACAACCATTCATTAAAAAATTCCAAGTGCACATTTTTGAAATCATTAATGAAAGAACAAAGTACATATACCGGAGAAAGAAGTGATGCAAATATGATCCCAAACATCAGAGTAAATAATATTGAAAGGAGTAACTGTGAAATGAGTGGTTTATCAATACCAGTTGTATCCGTCCTTTTATTGGTACACGCAACCGGCTTTTGACAATTTGAGAATCATCATTGATAAGCCCACGTTTCAGCATATGGCCTCTACACTTGTTTGAAGAATTTCCTTCAAGATCTATTGATGCATAATACAATAGGGAGCAATCTCCATCCACGCTAGTAACAGAAAATGGAAGCTTCTGTGATTTAAGAGAAAAGTTTCCACCAGTAATGCTTAGCACAGCAAGAAAACCATCAATATTCTACACATAAAATAAGAGCAACAAGCAACCAAGGTAAATTTTCTTAACGTTTTGGTCTACAACTTAGAATTAAGCAAGAGATCATTAATAGTACAGTAGTTAGCATATGTACATACCTTGCTACAATTTCTAGATAAGAACCGTCCAGATAAAAGAGACTCTTCAAATGAACCAACCAAAGACCTCCTGACTGAAAGCCCACTCAAACTTCTAGTAAATCTCGTTGAGTGAGAAGTGGAAACTGGTTCTTGAGATAGTGGCCAATTCATTTCAGTAATATCATCCAGAGAAGGACAGAAGTCTTCCCACAAGAGTTCAACATGTTCAAAAGATTTACTTGCAATTCCTAAATTATTGTCTTTATGATTTAACATATGTCGGGAGTTAGAATTGTCAAGTGATTGTTCTATACTCCTTAAAGTTATATTGCAATTCTTCATCTCCTCAACGACACTCCTACATCCTCTAATAGTTTTTATCCTTTCGGAAAATTTTGGACCAAGAGGTGACAAGGAAAGAGGAGAGCTCAAGTTTTTAGGTGATATGGATAATAAGCCACTTTGAGATCTGAACTGACTTGATTGCCCGAAGTGATCATTTCCATCTGTGGGTGAACTACCCAGGTATAAGGGTCCTCGATTTTCTTGCGAAGTACCGTCAAAAAGAAGAAAGGATTCTGTAGTGTGTGGCATGTTTTTTTGCTCCAAGCAACTTTTCAAGTACCAAGTAGGCATTGTATGACTGCTTTTACTTCCAATATTTGCCTTCTTGTTATCTTGTGCAATGTAGTTTCTGACATTATCATTTTTCACAAGGGAGGAAGTCTCATTATATTTGGAGCCATTATCCTCGGGATCACTTTTGAAATGACTTGGGGAGAGCATACTGCTTAGTGGAGATAAAAGTCGTTTCCTAACCAATGAACTGGCAGCTTCAGTATCATTGGCTGACACATTAGTAAAAGTAGAAGAATGAAGATTTGCATCTGAAACTTTGGCCGACCCATCAGTGAAAGAACTTCTTCGGCATGATTCAAAACCAACAACCCTAGAAGCAGGAACATAAATACTTTGCCCATTTTTTGAAGCAAAAAGAGAACTTCTGTCTATTGAATCAATTTTCAAACTATGGACATTGGAAGTGACTTCCAAGGCTCCCGTGTAAATCATATTATCCAAAACATTTGAAATTTCAAAGGATGAATTCTTCGCAAAATCACCAAATGAGGGGGCCTTCTTAGAGAAATCATCATCCAATGAGGACCGCAGAGTATATGCAGCCAACCCACCACTGCTTACACTGTTCATGCTGCTGTCCACACAAGAGGGGCTTGCATCTGAAAATTGTTGTGAGCAATCTAAAACTGCACCCACAGGTGCAACATTTTCAGCGGTTTGACTTTGGGGTATTTGTGGCAATCCCATCACCGATATTTTAATTAGTATTCAGTAATATGGATCTTGAATTTCCTAAAGAGATGAAAAGCTTGCTTGAAAGTATCAATTTGATCCCTCTGTGTGGTTTTAAATAATCAGTTTACAATACCATTCATTCTTTTACCACATGATCATGGTAAGACTTGCAATCATCAACAAACAAGTGCAACCCGATCTTCCACAGCTACCAGTTTCAATATCCAACTGTTCATACTATTAATACATATTAGAAACTACAAATGGAATGCTATTAGTAATCAGAGGCATCCACATCCGAGACATTACAACCACTATTTGCTTTGCAGGGAATGCAGAGAAAATCAAGGTCATAGTGCTATATATCAAGAACTACAACCGGAAAATATCTCAAGACCTCCATACTTGCAACAGATAAAGCCCACACATGACAGAAAACAAAATCAGTGCCTATGCCTGAAACAGCAGTAGAAAAGTTCAGAAA
Organism: Lupinus angustifolius; assembly: GCF_001865875.1. Taxonomy (NCBI): domain Eukaryota; kingdom Viridiplantae; phylum Streptophyta; class Magnoliopsida; order Fabales; family Fabaceae; genus Lupinus; species Lupinus angustifolius. The sequence continues at coordinate 4,785,025 of NC_032009.1, read as the reverse complement.
ACCATAAGAAGCATATACAAACATATATACAAAGCTCACAATTTTCTCAAGTTCACCACTTCACGAATTTGGACTTAAAACTTAATTGTCCCTTGATCAAAAAACCCTTTCACTTATTACGTTTTTTGCATTCACATTTTCAATAATCAAAAGATTCATCATTTATATAAAGGGTAAGAGGTGAAAAGGAAAAATAGAAAAACTAAGCAAATACCTCAAGGGGGAGTAAAGTTGAAAATACCATCGACCTATGAGCAAATTTTGAAGCTAAATTAAGAGTGATCAATACCCAGAAAGTAAGTTTTATTTCGAAACGATCAACATGAACATGAAAAATTAAAAACATAAACTTTCAAAGGTTTTGAGTAATAATATTATAATTACCATTGTTATTTTAGCTGTTCATATAAGCAAAGAGACACAAAAAAGTAAAAACTGACAAACCCCAAAACCAAAAAGAAAAAAATAATTTCTGGATTACCACATAAACCTCCAAAGAACGAAAAATCATAGAAATGAAAATCAAACGAAGTCCAACAAGATTCAATATGGTCGAGGTAGCAAAAACAAAACATACTTAGAAAACGCACCAATGAAGTTGGTGACAGAAGAATCAGGAACATTAATCATTATCAATAACCTTCTGCGGTTCTACCTTCAGATCAGATAAAGATAACCATGTAAAAATAAAATTTGGCAGAATATAAAATTAAACAAAAGGGTGTTCTAGAAATGGTTTATTATTTTACAATTTCTTATTTGAGTTTGGGTTCTTGGAATTGCAGAAGGGGAAAGTGAAGGAGATAGAAAGAGTGGTATTAGGTGTTGGGCAACCTATGTCCCTTGAATCACTCTTCTTATAATACCAAAAACCCACCGCATTTTCACTTTTCCCTTGAATCACTATTATTTTATGTTCAAACAATTTGGATAATTGTATAGATAATAAGAGTTTTAGGATATTTTTTTATTGGTTTAGATTACTTATATTCTTGGACAACGTAAGAGCCAATAACATAGTAACTTACTAATTGTCTCACTTTTTATACAATTTCATGTACTATTTTGATTGGTTGAAAAAATTAAAGTTAAAATTACAATTATTAAATATTTTTTAGCTCAATCATATCTCCTAATATATGAAATGGCACAAATAAGTGAGACAGCAAATATATAACTAATAACATCTACCATGTTTGATAATTGTATTGTATCTTGTAATATTCACAATATTATGAGTCTTGCTCCCTATCCTAAGAATTTTGTCCACAAAACTAGAAATATTACTTAAACCAAATTAAACATATCACTTTAATTAAATACGACGGATTTTACAAATTTTGACATTTCCTTTTATGTATAATTAGCATGTTCATGGTTACTATCATGTTCATCAATTCATATTCTTATTGTTTGGAATTGAGTATAGAACGCTAAAATTCTTACAAAAGTGTAAAGTGATAGGGAATGGCTAAATGTAAAAAATTACAGTATAAGAAAAAGTATGTCAACAAAGAGAAAATTGTAAAAATAATACTTTATTCATAGCCTCCATGTATCCTTGTGAGTAGTTTTATATAGGAAGTTAGAGAAATAGGGTTACACTAGTGGAACTGGTCTCAACGCATAAGACTTGTTCTTTAAATTAAAAATATAATTAAAATATTTAATTTTTCATAACATAATCAGGGAACCAATCGGGCTTCTGATTGATACGAATGAGCCTAGGATTTGGATTCCTATCATTTCCCAACCGTTATGGAGACACCTTGTCCTCAAGGTGTATAATTGAAACGATGGACAAAGCTCCACATGTGCTAATTGGAAAACGACTAGAAATGTCTAGTGGGGGACATCTGAACCGTATGGATGGTGGGATGCTTGTTAGCGCCTTTTTAGAGATTAGAATGGGTGGTGGAGATTGAATATGCCAATTTAGAGGGCCTTGATAGATATAATGCATTGATTAGGATTCTGAATATGGCAGATCAATAGACGGTGAAGATGAGGCATCTAGATCCAACAGTCCTTTTTGTCTTGGTGGACTACACGAGGCCTAGTACATGGGGACTGTGTACTTGGACTTTGTGTGCACTCAAACTATGCTGAAGTACAATGAATGGGGTTAGGAAATACATTTTCATTTTCCCACACTGAAACCTCATTACTTTCTCCTTCATTTACAACATTTTACCATGGGAGTATTTCCAAAACCCATTCCATTTCTTCTTCCCCATTCTGATTCATTTGTTTAAAACCCATCTTTTTCCTTTTTCCCTTCTACATGGCACAAACCCATCTTCTTCCCTTCTCCATGGCATAAACCCATTTGGTCCTTCTCTATTTCTTCATCCCCTTTGTAGGTACACAAAGGATCTAAACTTCACATAGAGGGGGTGAATAGGTGGTTCGGTACACGATTATTGTTATTCAATTAACGAAACGATTTTATTTTCCTCACTGTTTAATCAATTAACTAGTGTTCTAGTCGATTAATTGCTTCTACATATAACCGATTAATCAAAAACTTAATCGATTAACCAGTTCTTGTTTCTTGAAAACTTGTTTTCTTTAATCACCAAGATTACCAAGATTTTACGAAACTTACATGCATTATTGCAGATGATAACCTGCAGTAAATGACGCATTACAGAATATGCAATTAATCACATAATGTTATGAATTCCAAGTTAAGTAAATCAAACAATACGAAAAGATAAAGCGTTAAGGGATAATAAGAATAAGACGATGGCATTTATCCTTGTTCGTTTGCTTGTCTACGTGCAAACTACATCCAGGTCTCCCCTTCTAATCTTGGCAGATTTTCTTCATTATGGAAATCAATGTTTTACAAACACACTTCCACCAAGACATTCTTGGACTTCAAGCTTCTAATGGTTTACCTTCACCTACTTCTAATGGCTCCTCACCACGTCTAATGGACGACTCAACCACTTCTAACTTCTCCTACCAAGACTCTTGTATAGTGAACCTAGCTTCTAATGACACCTAGTCACTTCTAACATGGGTTTCCCAAACCTTTTCTCTTCTACTTGGTAATACCACATACCTAAGAGAAATGTTGATACCAAAGTCTAACAAAAGTGTACAATGAGTAAATGCACCTAAATGTGTTGAATATACACCCTTCTAGAATCTAAGAACCTCTCTACAAGTCTTACACAATCAGAATATAAATTGTGAGATGCAAGGTTTCTTTGTAAAAGATTTGACAATGCAATTCTTGAAATAACTTCTCGAAAGATTCATGAAGTTGTCTCTTTTCTCCATTTTCTCTCTTTTCAAAAGCACTTAGGAAAATCTATCTTTTGATATGAAAGTGTATGATTAATATGATTTTTGAATTATGAGATCAATCTTGTCAAATTAATGCAAATGGGAAAAGTTAGGTTAAAATAAAGTTCTGTTTTTTGGTATATTTAATCGATTAACAATCTCTTTTATCGATTAATGAATCTTTAAAAATCGAGATTTCAGAAACTGTAACTACCATTAGTCGATTAATCCTTAACTTAATCGATTAGCGAGTTCCCATTTTTGCATAGCTTAATCGATTAACTAAACCTTAATCGATTAAGGGTTTTTTGAAAAAACTTGTTTAATGTGATATGGACATCCTACATGATTTATAAAAGTATGATGCATCACTTTGAATGATGTATGATTTAAAACTCTGTTTAATGCATCAAAATCATATGATCATGTATTTATGAATTTGCATGTAAATTATGTATGTATGCATGTAAGTCTCATTTTAGTTATGATAATTTTAGGTTTTGAGACTTCCATTAAGGTTCACTTAGCCTAGACTTCACCTAATCAAACATCTTAAGACCTAAGAAAATATAAAAACACTTAGCCTCTAGATCTTCTTGAATGCTTGGGCTTGAGTTGAACTTGAGTCTTGACTTTGACTTTGTTGTTTGTTGATTTGTCCATGTCTTCAAGCTTGTCTTTGAATTTGTCTTCAACCTTTGTCTTCAATCTTTGTTTAAACACTGTCTTCATAAAAATCCATATGATACATGCTTGCATATGCAGTCTTCTCATGTGATGCATGCTTGCATTTTCAATCTCCCCCTTTTGATGATGACAAACCATTGTTGGATCTGACAAACTATTGTTGGATATGCTTGATGATAATCAACTTTGTTTTGCAATTTGTCTTATGTAAGTGATGCGCATGCCCCCCCCCCCCTCACTTTAAGCATAAGGTAATTTGAAATTTGTGGAAGCCTTTATAATTTAATAAACCTGCAAAACATAAACAACAACTTTCTCCCACTTTTAGCATGATCAAAAACATGATATGCAGATTAAAGGCAGTGTAATCAATTCAACAAATTCAAAACCAATATTCATTCATTGACCAAACCATTACAAGCAAGGATAATTTAAGTACATAATATCAAAGTAAGCAATAACCAATTCATAAGATTACAACGCAATGACCAAACTACACAAACCCTAAACTCCTAAAACAAAACCTAACTAAGACAATACAAGACTCCATAAGCTAGTCTAACTAGGAGGTGGTTGCAAAATTCCACCTAAGGTTCTAAACAAAAAGCTAAGCTGATCAAATCGATTTTGGTTTTCCACTTCTTGTAGACAAAACTCCACAAGGAGTCTGTCCTCCATCTATTGTATTCTTGAGTCAATTCACTCATTCAGGTATTGTTCTATGGCATCCAGGTGAACCAAACTAAATGAAGGTGCTTGAGGCATATGAGGGGCCTTGTCATGATGTTGCTCTTGGTTCTGCTCGCGTTGGTTACCACCCGTTGGGTCCCACAGGGCTCTGTAACTCACCTAAAGGGGGGTGAATAGGTGATATGGTACACAATTACCATTGCTCGATAAACAAATAGATTTTACAAATTCACTCACTATTTAATCGATTAACACTAGCTATAATCAATTAACTCGTTCTACAGATAATCGATTAACTAAAGAACCTAATCAATTATTCAGTTCTTGTTTTATGAAAAAACAGTTTTCCTTGATCTCCAAGATTACCTTTTGACATAATTAGCAATTGTCCAACAAAGCATGATATTTGTTAAATTTAAGAAATAAGTACCGAAATAGAGTTTAACAACATATTACAAGCCTAAAGATCACAATGCTAAAAAATAACATGAAGTACATGACCCAAAACACAACACTAGACAACAAAATATAACACCCTATAAGCTAGACACTCCTAGACTAATCCTAAGATGGCGAAGGAGGGCGTCTTGCTTGCGGATGCATTATGTCATGAGTGGTCCGAATAAGGAAGTCCAAACAATTGATTTCTTCATTTAAGCGATCATTTTGCCTCTCAAACCCAGATTGAAGCATGTTCCTAAAAGACTCATAGCGTGTGTCAATGCGAGCATTGAGCCTCTGTTCCATAGCATCTAAGTGAGCTATCCCAAATGAAGGTTCTTGAGGCATAGCAGAAGCCTCCCCCTGATTCTCTAAAATCGATTCATTCATAGGAACATCTTCATTAGATAAGTCCAAATCCACTGTTGCGTTATGATCCTCCTAGTATTCCTAAGCATTGTTATACTTGTAAATAACCATTTTGTGGATGAGATTATCTCCAATCAAGTGATCACGAGAGTTCGTTGTAATAATCAACATATCAGACATATATATTTCTAGATGGTCAATGATACGCAATATAAATATTATGCAAGCAGCTTGTTCGATGAGGTTGAGATGCCATTCATAACCTTTAGGATCTCATCAGGTCATTTGATCCTTATATTTTCTCGGACAACAAACATGAATTTCAAGTCATTTTTAGTAGGCTGAGCATGGTTAGTATTCCTTTGAACCCAAATATAAGCTACAATATAGTGCAGAAGACGATTCTCAACAGATAATGATCCAGCTTTAGTGAGTTCCTCTAAGACACGATTTGTACATTTCAGTCACATCAAATGAGTTCCATAACTCATTCGAGCAGTCTCCAAGGCAGCAACCATCTATAGCTAATCCACCCACATCCAGAAATAGTTTTTCATTCAACTCAAATAGTTTTCTCGAAACCATAGAGCAGTAAGTTCCATCTTTGTATCTAAGGTTTGCATAAAATTCCTGAACAAGAGCAGGGTATACCTTACCATTAAGCTCTAGAAATTGGGTCACACCCTGAACTTCCAATCCATGTGGAAACTCGAATCCTTGAGATAGCATCCAAGTCGTATCCGCATATCGGATATAGGTTGGTTTTCTCTTTTGAAACTTGGCTAGATGAGTTTCTTGCAAAATCAGTGAATAGTAGAGGTCACCTCGATCCCTCCTATGACCATCGCTGGAACCAGAGCCGATTTCAGATCTTCTTGGACGGTTAGTAGTAGTTTTGACTCTCTTCTGTTTACCATAAGCCATTGTTCTGAGATTAGAAAGCTCTAATCGATTATGTAATCAATTTGGGGTGATTTTTGGTTAGGGTTTTAGGTCGGGGAAGAACTAGATTTTCGAATTTCTTGAGGATTGGGGACTAATAGGTGACTAACTAGGCTTAAGGACACTCATTTTGGATTACTATAGTGAAGGAAAAGATCAATTTCACGACTAGACAGAGAAAAGGTAGGAATTGAGATTTTAGGGTCTGAAAAACTTTCCCAAATACACGTTGAATCTGTTATATTTTACTACCATTAATCGATTATGGCTTATGTTAATCGATTAAGACTTGTTAAAATCTTATGAAACTGAGCTCAGGTAATCGATTAAAGGAATACTTAATCGATTGAAGATAGAGATTTTTAAAAAGTTTAAGCTACTGGAACTCAGTTTAATCGATTATCATACATGGTAATCGATTAACATCAGTAAAAGTGCAGATTGGAGTATGTTTTTGAGATTAACAAGGTATGCTAAGACTCTTAACCTTGGAACCTATTCTATACAGAGTTACGCACTTCTAAAACTTAAACATGTAATCATGAATGCAATTTATCAAGCACAAAGGGAAACATGCATTTACGTACAACATATAGATAAGCACATTTATCATACAAAAGGCACAAAACACCATTAATCAAACTAGTTAAGATACTTTTCATCAAGAATTCCAAGTTCTCTGCTAAGAACAAAGAACGAGTCCCGTGGAAGGGGCTTGGTGAAAATATCAGCTAGTTGTTTAGTGGTTTCAACAAATTCAAGTATACAAACATCTTTTTGTACATAATCACGCAAAAAATGATGACATATCTCTATATGCTTAGTTCTAGAATGCAATATGGGATTCTTGGATAGGTTTATGACACTTGTATTTTCACATTTAATCAGTATCTTTTCCAAAGAGAGATCGAAATCCATAAGTTGCTGCTTCATCCAAAGGATTTGAGCGCAACACACACCAGCAACAATGTACTCCACTTTGGCGGAGGATAAACCAACACAAGCTTGCTTTTTTCTATGCCATGACACTAAGGAGCTACCTAATAGGTGGCAAGTTCCTTTAGTGCTTTTCTGATCTAGTTTACACCTAGCGAAATCAGAATCGGAATAACCTTCCAAGGATAGTGAGCCATCCCTAGGATACCATAGTCCCACATTAAGGGTTCCCTTTAAATATTTCATGATACGTTTAATAGAAGTAAAGTATGATTCTTTTTCCAAGTCCTTAGAGTATGCTTCTTCCAAAGCACCAGTAACATCATCAGACAAAACCTTCCTCTTCTCTTTTGGAGAAGATTCGTCAAAATGAACATGAATTAATTCTTCTACAATCATAGTGTATTTATTAAAAACTTTAAATGCTTTAATATGCAACGAATACCCTAAGAATATACCCTCACCAGCCTTTGAATCAAATTTTCCTAAAGCTCGTTTTCCATTAGTTAAAATAAAACACTTGCATCCAAAGGAAGTCGATTTATAACATAGGAAGTCGTATTTACAACATCAGCCCAAAATTATTTAGGCACTTTTCTTTCATTAAGCATGGTCCTAGGAACACCTCTAATACGCGATTTTTCGTCTCAACAACTCCATTTTGTTGAGGAGTGATAAATTCCAAAAGTATACACTTTTCACCATCATTATATGGCACTTATCCTATGCAAATTGTAGAAAACCAATTTAAATTAACACTTTTAGGTGAATTTTGCAAGATTAAATAAATTAGTTCTTTATTAGTTCTTGTCCAAGTTTTCTTTGAGTTTTGTAGGAAATTGAATATTAAAGAATAAATTCAAAGAAGGATAAGAATTCAAGCCAAAATTCAAGACAAAAGCTCAAAATGAATTGCTAAAAGTAATCAAGTTAAAGCATGGCATGCTATGTGCTTAATTTGGTTACTTAGCCTTGAAGAAAGGTAGCTTACTTCGTCTTGAAGAAACCTTTGTTAAGGTAGGCCAAGCAACTTGCAAACATCAAATTCTTACCTTAACTTCAAGAAAAGAGCCCAAAAGTGTCAAGCAAACAACAAAAATCAAGTAACAAACCAAAGGAAAAAAGGTTGCTTCACCATGAAGAAATCAAGCACAAAGCTGTCCAGCCAAGCCAAGCACCAAGCACCAGGCCAGGTTAGCCAGGCACCAAGCACCAGGCTAGGTCAGCCAGGCACCAAGCACCGGAATAGGTCAGGCAAGCACCAAGCACCAGGTCATGTCAGCCAGGCACCAAGCACCAGGCCAGGTCAGCTAAGCTGCTGAAACATGCAGCTGAGCGTGGAACCAGTCATCTGAGCGGCTGAAACATGCAGCTGAGTGGGAAACCATGTCAGCCAAGCTGCTGAAACAAGAAGCTTTGCGGGGAAACAGGTGGGCTAAGCGGCTGGCGCACCAGAAAAGTGATTTTTTGGTCAAATCATGGAACATCTTACTTTTTCTTTGCTTAAAGGCCAAGAACATGGCCTCATGGATGACTTAAAGCTATAACAAGAAGGAGGTGGTGTCACCATGCATATAACCTAGCCCACCATAGGGGTCAAGTATGGGCCAAAGTGGCTCTTCATAGGGGCCAAAGGTGAGCAACTGAGCTGCCAAACAAGGCAGCTGAGCATCCAGCACCTTGGCCTATAAAAAGGCACCATTTTAGGTAGTTTTTAGGCTAGTTTTAGAGTAGTTTTTCATATAATGAGAAAGGAGAAGGCAAATGAGATGCAAAAATCCATTTTCTAAACTCATTTGGAACTCAAAAGAATCCAATCCTTGGAT
>NC_032009.1:4775270-4775737 GCF_001865875.1 Lupinus angustifolius | reverse complement strand
ATCCTATCCTCATCCTATCCTCATCCTCGTCCTCATCCTATCCTCATCCTCATCCTCTTCCTCATCCTCATTCTACTCCTCATCTTATTCTCATCCTCATTCTCGTCCTAATCCTATCCTGATCCTCGTCCTAACCTCATCCTCTTCCTCATCCTATCCTCATTGTCATTCTAATTCTCGTCCTCATCCTCATGCTCATCCTCTTCCTCATCCTCATCCTCATGCTATCCTCATCCTCTTATTCATCCTCATCCTCGTCCTCATCCTATCCTCATCATCATCCTCATCCTCATCCTCCTCCTCCTCCTCTTCATCTTGTCGTCATTCTCATCCTCCTCCTGTCCTCATCCTCATCCTATCCTCTAGCTCATCCTCATCCACATACTGATCCTATCCTCATCCTCATCCTCATCCTAATCCTCATCCTCATCCTATCCTTATCCTCATCATATCCTCATCCTCATCCT
>NC_032009.1:4731502-4775170 GCF_001865875.1 Lupinus angustifolius | reverse complement strand
GTAAATAAATAAAATGTCACTAAATTTATTATTCTTTTGTTCTTTATTTATTTATTTGTATCTAACAACTAACTATTCATCACTTTTATATATTAGAATTCCATTAAACCGGTGTTGGAATTTATTCCACAAAACCGAGATGGTATTCAAAGGTACTTAATAATTATATAATAGGTAATTGCTTCGATACCATTATACCGGTGTTAGAATTTATTCTAACAAAGCCGAGATGAGGAAAAGAAGGAATGACTTATTCACATGATTATTAAGAAAGTAAGTTGTAACTGGAGTATTCTTGAAACCATTATACCGGTGTTGGAATTTATTTCAACAAAGCCGAGATGGCGAACAAGGAATAAAACCGAGTTCTCTTACTTACAAAAGGAACATAACGAAAATGAGAGTATTAATCTTTCAACAAATTGACACTACTGTTAGGACGATTTGTTGAGATAAGAAAACTCCCAACAACAAAAAAACACCGAATAACGCTTTCAACAAGGAGTTCTAGGATTAGAGTATTGGTGTAGGATACCATGTTTATCGCAAAACATGTCGAACAGGTGATTCTCAAACTCACCACCATGGTCGCTTCGTATATATACAATTTTCAGGTTAAGTTGGTTTTGGATTTGCTTGGCAAGGCTCTTAAAGGATTTAAATGCGTCGCTTTTAGCATAAAGGAACAGGGTCCACGTGAACCTAGAAAAATCATCTACTATACCAAAGCATAATAACTACCTCTAAAACTCATGATTTGCGATGGTCCAAACAGGTCCATATGGAGAAGCTCCAAAGGCCTAGTTGTGGAGATCACATTTTTAGTCGCAAATGAGTTCTTAACTTGCTTACACTTTTGGCAAGTGTCGCAAGCTTCTTTATACTGGAAATTAATTTTAGGTAGACCAACAACTAAATCATGTGAAGACAATTTATCTAAGTGTTTAATGTGTATATGAGCATGGCGCCTATGCCAAATCCAGATGTCATTCTCTCTATAAATAAAACATTTTGAGAACAATGTAGTGACATCCTCCAAATTAACCATGTATTTGTTATTTATACAATGACCAACGAACTTAACATTATTAGATAAACTATCACAAATAATGCAACAATCATAATTGAAAGATACTTTGTTACCTTTATCGCACAATTGGTTGATGCTTAATAAGTTGTGCTCCAAGCCTTCCACATAGAGCATGTTCTCTATCACAACTTGAGAAGCATTACTAATAGTTCCAACTCCAAGTATTTTCCCTTGATTGTTGTCACCATAAGTGACATACCTTTTTTCTTTGAGTGATAGATATAGGAATTTCGATCTGTCACCTGTTATATGCGTCAAGCACCCGCGATCTAGGTACCAATGATGTCCATGCGTTTGTAGGGATACCTGCAAAACAAATTACTTGACTTGTTTAGGTACCCAATTGATATTGGGTCCCCTTTTATTAGTAACCATGGTATTTTGTCCCTTCTTCACCCAAATATAAGAACCATTAGGCACACCATATTTTCTAATATAACATGAAGTAGTAGTATGGCCATAAATGTCACAATCAAACACAAGTAGGCATGTGAGTGTGTAACTTTTTACAATTATAGACTATAGGTTTCCTATATGGTCTTTTCTTGCTAGTTTGGGGTTTATAACCTAATCCCATGTGGTTACCCAGATTTCTAGATTCAGCAAGTAAAGTGTCAAGGTTAAATATACTATATGTAAGGTTTGCGAGTTTTTCTTTTGAACTAGAATTTCGATTTGCAAAGTCTCGCAAGTATTGCATACAGTCGGTTGACATAAATTATCTTTCGAGCAATTACATGAGCTACAAGAATAGATTAAGTCTAAGGTTTCATTTTCTAGTTTTAAATCATCTAACTATTTTTGCATCTTAATGATTTGTTGTTCATGCAATAGGATTACCCTTTTCTATCAATGTTAATCCTAGCAAGCTTTTTAAGTTCTTTGTGTAATTCAACAAATGCATTATATAACGCATCATAGGTAGGGGAATCATCACTAGATGATGAAGTATCAGAATATACCTCATTTGTATCATCTTGTCCACTAGAGCTGCAAGCTTCTTGTGTTTTGACCATAAGGCACAATATGCTCTTTTTGATTTAAAATATCGAGGAGTGCTCTTTTCAGATTCAACCTTCTTGAGATAGGCTATACATTGTAGCCTCATGTGTCCAACCTTCCCATATTCATGGAAAGTGAAACGCTCCTTTGGGATCTTGCTCTTTTTGGTTGAGTCACACGCTTCTTTCTTCTGAAACCTCTTGAATCCCCCTTTCTTTTTCAAGAATTTGCCAAATTTGCGAACTAGGAGATTCATGGTTTCATCGTCCAGGTCGAAGTTAGAATCATCAGCCTCTTCTTGATTTTGTGAGCTAGTTGCTTTGAGAGAGATGCTTTTCTTCTTCAAATCTGAATATTCGTTCATGGTCAAACGACTCCATGATCACAGTTACTTTCGACTGTCATTTCCTGTCAAGGCAACACAAAACTTGGTTAGTTAACTCTCCTTTAGCAAAAGTTTTATCTAGACAAATAAATGGTTAACAATGTGAGTAAATCACTTTTGCATTTCACTAATTGATTCATTTGATAACATGCGAAATAGTTCATATTCATGTGTTAGCGCATTTAGCCTAGCACACTTAACCTCACTCATGCCTTCGTGCATCACTTGTAAAGTGTCCCACATTTATTTAGCATTTTGTCAATGTGACACCTTAAAGAATTCATCATATGATAGGGCTGATGTGATAATGTTTTTTGGCACGTAGGTTATGCTGAACCATTTTGCGTTCATCAACGGTCCATAAATTTTTTGGTTTCTCTTTAGGTTCATCATCCACTAAGTGAAGTGGAACTAAAGGACCATTGACATTGGATTCCCAAATGTCCATGTCAATTGCCTCAATGAATATTTTCATGCACACCTTCCAGTAGGCGTACCCCTCGCCACTGAAATCGGAGTGCGGTTGATGGATGCGCCATCACCGCCAAATGGATTTGTGGAACCCATCGCAGTATCCTCTAGGATCGAACGAAATGCGGTCAAGGTAGCACTTCCGTACTAGCTTTCATACCACTTGTTGGGTATCAGCAGGTCAGAATACACCTAAAAGGGGGTTGAATAGGTGTATCAGATCACTTGTTTTGCTTTTCCTATATTTGCGCAAAACTAAAACAAACTACAATTCATCGATTATGCTTGGTCTTAAACGATTAAACAATGCTCGAATATAATTGATTATGCTTATGGATAATCGTTTATCCGGACACTCGCACAACTTGATTATTTGGTTTCTTGCACAACAAGTTACCAATTACCGATTCTTTACACAGTTAATTGATTATGAGATTAAAGAAAGGCAGTAAACAGATTATAGCATGCAACTCATTTTAGCACAATTAATCAACAAAGTAAAGACGAAAAGTAAAGAGATTAGGGATTAGAAAGAGGTGCAAAAGGAATTTTATCCTGGTTCGTTTGTGGTCCACTACAAACTGCATCCAGGCCTCCCTTCTGATCTTGGGAGATTTGTTTTTGCAATTGCAAGGTTTACAAACACACTTCCAATTACAAAGTCAGAAGAACTAAGTCGATCCTTACTTAACCCCTATGAGCTTGACAATCTAGGTTTGACCTAACTAAATCACCTACTAAGATCTCTTATCCTTTCGCGATCGACCCAACCTATATATCGCTCGAACTAAGACCTCTTAGCCTCCGAGAAGATTACAAAGATCTCTCTCGTAGTGAAACAATTCACAAAGAGATCAACTTCCTTGTTCAAACAAAATGTATTGAGTTGACTTGAGTACTTAATACCTGGATTCAACAATTGAAAATTCAATCTAAAACATAAAGCAGAAAATCCGCAAGAACTTAATTCTAAATGAAATTTAATGCATTAGGTTTCCAGAAATGATTCACACTCTTTTCAGAAAAAGATTTTCCTCACAAATCCCTCAAAGAAATCAAGAACTGGATGCAAGAATTCAATGCATAGAAAACTAGGGACTAGATGCAATGATATTAATCTCTAAGCTTAAATCAGAATGCTTTCACTCCCTAGGTTTTCTAAATGCACTTTCGCACTGCAATGCAATGCAATATATGAAAATGTATGCTCTCTAACAATTTTCGAAATATGCATGTTATGCCAGATTGGCAAGAAATATAGAATTTATACTAATCCTACTAATATTGAATTGATCAATTATCCTTCCATTTAAACGATTAACGGGCTGTTAAAAATCAGTTTTCAGTTACATCTTAATCGATTATATGGTTTCTTAATCGATTAACGTGCTAACAACATCAGATAAGTTAGTAACTGAATTCTAGATAATCGATTACACTAATTACTTAATCGGTTATACTGAGTTAAAAATGTTTTGATTTGATGTAAGGAATGTATGGGAAACTACCTATATGATATGCACATGCTTTACATAGCTTATCAAAATATATTTACCTTTAATGTATGAAACTATGTATGTGTATGCATGAGCCTATTTATCATAAGATATCTAGATGTTATGTCTTAATTTTACTCTTGTTCTATTTTAGTTCTTGTGAGACTTTCCATCTAGGTTTACCTAACCTAGACTCAATCTAAGGCAATCCTCTTAAGATTTCTAATTACAAGTAAATATAATAAAGTCCTAAATGTATAGATGCCGCCTATGAGTCTTTGGCTCGTTATTTGTTGTATGATCTTCAAGCTTTCAAAACTTTGGTTAGCCTTAAATGTGCAGGTATTGACTCTTTGCACTTTCAGATACTTATTAGATTGGCATCTCAAATGGTGACGGACATGGAGCTTTATGTGGTTGGTGACCGCTAGCCAGTAATAGGAGGCAGCCAGGTGGGTCAGAGTCGGCTTCCAGCCGGAGTTAGCAACAAGTAGGGATTCATGTAACTCTTGCGTCAAGGACAACCTTAGATCCTCTATGTTAATTATAAATGATATGTTTTGGTAAAATAATAGTCCATGTGAGAAGTGGAATTTGGAACCTCATATTGTATCTGACTCATGTTTTTGTGTCATGTTTTATCCTTCTAAGTTTTGATAATAAGATCAAAGCTATCTAGGATTTATGGAAAAGAGGAGAGTGAAAAGTAGATGGTAGAGTCATCACAATGCCATCTGGACAGCACATCAACCACCCGATTAGAGACTTTAGGTATGTATTTTATGTCATAGTGTAACCTATGAGTTTTTTTGCCCATTTTTTCTACTCTGGTGTGTGAAAACCCGAAGATATGAAATGCTTTCAACTTTGTTGATCTGTATAGATGTTGAATATTCTGCCTATGAGATATTGACACCACTTTTTTACAACATCTGTCATAACAAAATCTCGCGAACATAAGCTGAGGCAAGTTACATGCGAATGGACATCTTGCTGAAGAAGGCTAATGGGTGGCTCTTCTGTGATAGGACAACACCAATTGTCACTGCCAAGGCATTCGTTTCAATAGCAAAGGGCTAGGATAAGTCTAGAAGGTGTAATACTGGAGTAGTAGACATAGTCTGTTTAATTTTTTAAAGGCATTGTCTGCCTCAATTGTTTATGTACAACTTTGTAATTTGAGTAAATCGGTGCGAGGATTGGTGAATGTGGTGTAGTCTTTTACAAATTTCTGATAAAAGCTGGTGAAATCTAAGAAACGATAGAGTGTCGTAAGAGATTATGGTTGAGGCCATCCGATCATTTCTTGGATTTTATTGGGGTCAGGTTCCACACCCCTTGCTGAAATTATATGACCTAAATAACTAACCATAAGAACACCAAAAATACATTTGGAAAACTTGGCATAAAATTGGTTATAATTTAATAGGTTCAGAATGATTCTCATGTGCAAAAGGTGATCATCTAGATTAGAACTATAAATGAGAATTCCATCAAAGAAAACCAAAACAAATCGACATAGATGGGGCCGTAGTAGGTCATTCATAACTGCTTGAAAGGTCGAAGGTGCATTAGTTGAGCCAAAACGCATAACTAGAAATTCATAATGGCCATCAAAAGTCATTAATGTTCCACACATAACTAGAAATTCATTAGTGTTAGCACCTTTCACCTTAATTTGATGATAACTAGACCTCAGATCAATCTTAGAAAATATTGTTCCACACAAAAGCATCATGTCCAATCTTTGTTTAACTAGTAGCATCAGGGAGGATACTGAGTTAGTACTAGGGGTAATTATTCTCTCTCTCAACATATCCTAGATCATATATGTTATAACATCTTTTTAGGAATGATGGTATATGTATGGTTTAATGGAAATTGGGGCTGAATTGGGTAATAAGGGAATAGAGTGGTCAAGTGGCCATGTAGGGGTACACCATGAGGGCTTTGAAAAACTGTCTCGAAGTTGTTGAGTGTGAAGAAGATCTTGCTCCTGACCTTTGCACAATTTTTATGAAGACACCAAGATCACCAATAAGAAGAAAAAGACCTTGAAGACATAGAGGATAAAGATTCAGAGTCTAGATTTATAAGTCTTATAAGTTAGGTACTTCTATTTCTTAAATCTTGAAAAATCTTTTTGCAATCGATTGAAAACTTAGAGTAAAATGAAATTAATTTTCAATATGCTAAGTAATAGGTTACTTGACATGAGTAACATGTTAGTGGATCTAAGAAATAGGTTACTTGGACTATGTGACAGTAAGTAATACGCTGTTGGGACTATGTAATAGGTTACTAAAATTGAGTAATGGGCTACCAAGTAAAAACAACACAAAGTAACCGATTACTCTAAGGAGTAACCAATTACTTAGTTGGACAAAATGTTTGGGTAATCAGTTACTGTCTCATGTAATAAGTTACGAAGAGCTATTGCACCATATTTTCAAATCCAAACTGAACAACTTTAATCATAAACGAATGTGCTTCTTTTTAATTGAGTTCTACCTTCACATAAGGGTATGATGGCTGAATGGAAGCCTATTTAAAGGCTTTGGAACACCATAATTCGTGCAAGACTTGAACATAACTTTAATACAATCTTTCTAAACAAATTCTCTGCTCTTTGGTCTTGCAACTTGTGTTCTTAAAGTTTCATATTTTTCTGAAGTTGCAAACAAGTGTTTTTCTGAGTTGCCGTACATAAAAACACTAAGAGCATTGTGTAATATCTATATAGAAAGATACTAAGGATTGCAAGTAATGACATTATCATATATTGTAAAGGCAATCCTTGTCCGATTCAAATTCTTAATTCATCTTGTATTTACTTTTCGACATAGGGTGTGATAAAAAAGGGGAAAAGTGTGCTTAGAAGTGGTTGTCTTCTCAGTACGTGAGATATTGGTGAGTATGTAATGTACTGGTAACCTCAGGCAGAGGTTTGTAATTACAACTCAGAATATCAACGAAAAAAAACTCTTGTGCTACAAGATTATTAAACGTAGCCTTCGGTGGACAAGAATGTGAACTAGTAGAAAATTGTTGGTGCATCTCTTTTCTTTACTCTCTTTACTGTTTATATTCTGTATTGGTTTAATTTCTGCAAAATTTCCACTATTATAAACTCTAATCTTTTTGCTGCAGAAAAGTTTAATCATTGACTAAAAAACTAATTTCCCCCTCTCTAAGTTTCCATCTTAACCTTACAATTGATACTAGAGTTTAGGTTGGTTAATTTATTCCCAAGATCCTAAAATTTTAGATGGAATCTAAGTCTTTTCTAGGAGAAGGTTCTGATATTAATAGACATCCAATTTTTATTGGAGAACATTAAGCATTTTGTAAAATCAGAATGAACATCTTCATAGAATCTCTAGACTTACATATATGTGACTCAATAGAAGAAGGTCCATTTATACTCACCATGCTTATTAATGGGGTTAAGTAACCTAAACCAAAATGTGCATGGACCAATGAAGAGAAAAATAGAGTCCATTATGACCTTAAAGCCAAAAATATTCTTACATCGACTCTAGGAGTAAAAGAATTTTTTAGAGTGTTATGTTGCAAAACATCAAAAGTAATTTTGGACATTATGGAAAGGATACATAGAACCGAAGAAGTAAAAAGGTCTGCAAATAATAGTGAAACATCAATATCAGGGCAAGACTTCACATGCTTTATATGCAGAAAACCAAATCATGTTAAAGGTGCTT
Source organism: Lupinus angustifolius (assembly GCF_001865875.1). Classification (NCBI taxonomy): domain Eukaryota; kingdom Viridiplantae; phylum Streptophyta; class Magnoliopsida; order Fabales; family Fabaceae; genus Lupinus; species Lupinus angustifolius. The sequence continues at coordinate 4,767,004 of NC_032009.1, read as the reverse complement.
GTCAAGATTTACAAAAGCAACATACTTTCAAAAGACAATTATGTTGGTTCAAATACAGAACTCAAAATTAAGGAGCAATAACATATTTCTTTGATGGCTTCACACCAGTCAGAATATGATTACGAGGTTAGTAACTCTAAACCAAATGATTTTCATAAGATGAGTTACAAAATGCTATTAATGAATTACCTGAATAATATAGTAGACTTACTAGATTATGCATGAAACGAAAAAATGATATCACTATTTTAGAAAGTCATAACAACATTTTAAAGAATAATATAGATCATCCCAAGATCATATCAACTTCTTCTACATGTCCAAACTGTATTGCTTCTGAAACTAAGATTTCAACATTAAGTCTCAAACTTAATAAACTCAACAAGAGCAGTCACAATTAAGAGAAGCTTATAAAAGTCCAAAGGCATGCAAATAGTCATGTGGCTAACAAGAAGAACGTCTTCAGAAAAAATAATCATGGGAAGCACTATCAAATTTCATAAAGAAAGTGTTCATATTAATCCTCTTTTTAAATTAAACCTAGGATACATAAACATCTACCTACTTGTTCTCACTATAATAAAGTTGGTCACACGCCTAATACTTGTCATATGAGAAAATATGGTATGTTATCTGGCCAATATAGATGGGTAAAGAAAGGTGCTAACCCTGCAGGACTTCAATCACATTGAGTATCTAAAATTTCATTTTAATTTGTCTTGTAGGAATGCTTGAAAGCATAAACAAAATGTCTTATCATGATAGCGGCTATTCAAGGCACATAACACGATGCGATCCAACATTTACATGTTTAAGAAATAAAGGCTCTACTATCTATAGAGAGATCAACAACAGAAAATATTTTGGTATTGGTAAAGTTGGCAATCCCTCTAAATTTATTGCATGCTTAAATTTTTTTTCAAATGTATAAAATTGATGTTTTGGGTCTGCTATGATCATCTAACAAGATTTTTAATTGAAAAAGGCTTTACTAAAGGAAAGGTTGATACTATATTATTCATAAAGAAAATTAATCATCGTACATTACTTGTTTAAATTTATATGGATGATTTTATTTCTGGTTCTACTAATGAGTTGTGGTGTAGTGAATTCGGTAAGATGATGCAAGAAGAGTTTGAGATGTCCTTGATGGGAAAGTTGAATTACTTTCTTGGACTTCAAATAAAACAAATCAAGGATAACATCTTTGTTAGTCAATCCAAATATTATAGGGATCTGCTGATACGTTTTGAGATGAATGAATGCAAAGAAATTGCCACACCAATGGGTTCTGGAACATACATCAATATTAATGAAGCAGAAAACTGCATAGATATTTCAAAGTATTGAGGTATGATCGACTCCCTTCTATATCTTACTAGAAGTATACCTCATATAGTTTTTAGTGTTTGCTTATGTGCACATCATCAGTCAAAACCTAAAGAGTCACATCTTGTTCCTTTTAAAAGAGTAATGAAATATTTGAAAGGCATACCTGATGTGGGATTAGGAAATCCAAAAGGAAGTCAACTTGGTGATATAGTCAGATTCAGATTTTGGTAGATGCAAAACTGAGAGGAAAAGTACAGGTTATACTTGTCACATATTAGGGAATGCATTGGTTTCTTGGTCTTGTAAAAATCAAGCTGTGTTTCTCTAAGTACTACTGAGGCATAATACGTGAAGAAGATCTTGCTCCTGACCTTGGCACAATTTTGATGAAAATGCCAAGACACAAAAAGATGAAAAAGGAAGAAGACTATGAAGACATAGAAGATTCAAGCTTCAAGGAAATTATAGATTAAGTTTTCAATAGGTACTTCTATCCTTACGCTCAATTTATATTTAGTAGAAAGGCTCAAAGAAATCAAAACTATTTTTATAAGAATTGGATAAGTCTTGATACAATGTGAAAAATGCTAAGTAACGAGTTACTTGACATGAGTAATAGATTATTAGATCTTGGTAACAAGTTACCTGAACTATGTGACAACTGGTAACAGGTTATTGGAACTACATAACATGTTATTGGAACTACGTAACAAGTTACCTGACTAAGAAAACAATTTCAAATCATGACTGACACTAAGTTACCGATTAATTACTTGTATTAATCGATTACCACTTTCGACAAAAAGTTTTGGAAATCGATTACACCATCGTGACAATCGATTACCCGTTGTTGTTGGAAACCATATTTTCTAATTTAAATGAACAACTTTCATCCAAAGTGAATGGGTTTCATTCCAATCGTGTCTCCTCTTCGTAGACGTATATTTTGGTTGATTGGAATCCTATTTAAAGGCATTGAGACATTCAATTCAATAACACAATCAATAGAACAAATTTTCACAACTTAGTTAAACAATTTGTGTACTCTTTTGCAACTATGATTATAGACTTTTAGATTTTTTCTGAAGTTGCTTCAAGTGTTAAGTTCTAAAGTTTTCAAACTTATAAGAGCATTGTTTATTGAGTATATATTTAGAGCAAAAGGATTTCAAGTTATAGAAATCATCGAATACTTGTAAAAGCAATGTTGCCATTGATTTCGTTCTTCATCTTGCTGTAAAACTTGTCATCACAAGGGTGTGGTGAGAAGGGGAAAAGAGTTAACTTGGAAAGGTTGTTTTCCGAGGTTACATATTTGTGTGTGCATAAGGTACAAGGGCCTCAGGGAGAGAATTTGTAATTGCAACGCAAACTATCTAGTGGAAAAATCTCTTGTGTGGAAAGAGTACTAGATGTAACATTCGTTGGACAAGAAGGTGAACTAGTATAAAAATTATTTGCGTACTCTTCTTCTACTCTCTTCGTGTGCTTACTTTTGGTTTTTATCTTGGTTGATTCCTACAACTATTTTCTGCTGCACAAACACTTTAATATCTAAGTAGAAAAATCAGCCATTTCTCCCATCAACTAATTCAACACCCCTCTTAGTTGCCATCTTTTACTTACAATTAGCACTAGAGCTTATTTTTAGTAATTTACTCTCAAATTGGTCCTATTTCAAAGATCGCCTCTAGATCATTTTTGCGAGAAGGTTCCAACATCAATTGTCGTCCAAGCTTTGTTGGAAAATGCTATGATTTCTGGAAAATTAGGATGAGAATCTTTATAGAGTCTCAAGACCTGGATATATGGAATGCGATTGAGGAAGGAACCTATGAACCATTTACTGTTGTTAATAGTATAAGGGAAGTTAATCCAAAATCCTCTTGAAATGATGAAGATAAAAAGAATGCCCAATACGATCTCAAAGCCAAAATCATTCTCACTTTAGCCTGGGTATTAACAAGTTCTTTAGAGTATCAAATTGCAAATCCGCTAAGGAGATGTGTGATACTCTATAAACCACTCATGAAGGAACTAAGAAGGTGAAAAGGTCTAGACTTAATACTGTCTCCCGGGAGTATGAAATGTTTCACATGAAGCCTAGAGTGAAAATACTAGATCTCCAAAATATATTTACTCACCTCAAAAATCACCTGATAGTACTTGGTAAGGTACTTTCAAATAGTGAGTTGAACTTGAAAGTTCTAAGATCACTTACAAGAAAAAGGTAATCCAAGGTGAAAGCCATTTTAAAAAAGAAATGACTATCAAAGATGTTGTTGGCTGCTCTCTTTGGAAAGTTGCATGAACACGAGTTGGAATTAAGCCAACTTGAACAACATGAAGAACAAAAGAAGAAGAGAAAGAATATTTCTTTTAAAGCAAAAGTTGAGGTGTATGAATCCTCGGTAGATGATTTAGAAAAGGAGGACATGGAAGATATGAGCGTGCTAGTGAAAAAGTTCAACAAGTTCCTAAAAAGATACAAAGGTGGTAAGGCTGGACAATAAAGAAGATTCACCAAGAGAAATGAAGTTTCCACTTCAAATCAGAACATCAGTTGTTGTGAATGTGAAAAACCTGGTTACATGAAGATGGACTTCCGACACTAAAGAAGAATCTTTTCAAGGCAAAACCTGAAAAGAAGACCAATATACAGGCTTATATTGCATGGGATGATAATGACTCAAGTTCCACTTCAGAACCAGAAAATGAAGAGCAAGGTCATTTCTCTCTAATGAAGTCCCATCATTCTGATGATGAGGAGGTAAGTGAATCTGAACCTTTAGATAAGGCATCATTATCTGAACTACAAAATGCTTTTAATGAATTGCATAGTGAATATGTCAAACTCATCAAAATTTGTTTTAAAGAAAAGAATGAGATTGACGCATTCCAAAATAAACCTTCTTATTCTTCTTGTTCAAAGTGTATTACTCTTGAAAATAAAATTTCTACTTTGAGTCTTGAACTCAATAGTTTAAACAAGAGTGGTATAAATTTAACATGCTAAAAATGCAAAGACACTCCACCGACCGTAGGTGTCTCGATTTTTCCAAAGCTTCTTTATTAGAAACTATGGTGTACTTACTGTCAAAATCATGGCACACACCTAATACTTGCATGATTAGAAACTATGGTGTTCCCCTAGGATATTTTTAATGGATAGAGAATGGTGCTAACCCTGTAGGACCCAAATTGAATTGGGTACCTAATATTAGTTAACCTGTTTTGCAGAAATATTTGGGAGTCGCCAATGACTTATGGTACTTGGATAGCAGTTGCTCAGAATATATGACATGCGACAAAGGAAATTTCTCTATCCTCACTCCAAGGGATAAAGTCTACGTCACATGGCGATAACAATAAAAGAAGAATTCTTTGAGTTGGTAGAGTCGGGAAGCCACCTTCTACTACAATAGAAGGATTTCTATAAGTTGAGGGACTCAAGCACAACTTACTCAGTATAAGTCTATAGGGTACGAGTAAGGTAAAACACACCTAGAGGGGGGGGGGGGGGGGGGGGGGGTGAATAGGTGTAGCAGATCATTAGTCCCGCTTTTCCAATAAATAAATAATACAAAAACTCACTGCCGTTAATTGATTATTCTTAGCATTATTTAATCGATTATTAACAGGCTTAATCAATTATACTGAATCTTGTTATTATAGAAAATCCGATTTCTTGCTATGCATTCAAAGTGATTCTCAATCTTTATGACCCTAATTTGATTATTGATTTTATCATAGATTATGAACAGTAAGGACAAATCACAAAAATAAAAACTCAAGGAATCATATAAACTGAAAAGTAAACGAGATAGGGAAAAGAATAATGCTCAAGGATTTTTATACTGGTTCGTTTGTGGGTCCACTTGTAAACTATATACAGGCCTCCCCTTCTAATCTCGGGAGATTTTCTTCACTTTGGAAATTAATTATTCTTACAATCACACTTCAAATAAAAGCAACAAGAACTCCCTTCTCGGATCCGCTGAGCCGTAACTCAGTTTGACCCACTCCACTTGCCTACTCGAATACTAACACTTTTTGTGATTTTGGCCCCAATCGCTTTCTCACTCTATCTAAGACTTCTTTCCCTCATGAAGATAACAAAAGTTCTCTTTTTACGGTGATACCAACACAACAAGAGAATAACTCTTTGATTGAATATTTTTCCCGAGTTATGATGCACACTTAATGTGCTAATATAACTTTGAAACCCAACTCTAAACCCTCTTCAAAACCCTCACAAGCATCCTAAACTAGATGTGATGAAATGCAATGGTTTACCAAGATGTATGAAAGTAATCCACTCTTTTGAAAAGATTTTCATCTCTTTTCTCTCAATGATTTTTTAATGAAACTTTGCAAGAATTCAGACTATGTTTTCACTTAGAGAATAAACAAGATGATATGAAATTTCTAAACGCAGATTCTTTTTTTCTTTTTACTTGCATGGGTTGAAAATACAACTTTTATATAAAATTGTTTTTACCTGTCATTAATCAATTATCTTTTATGAAAATACTATTTTTCTATTATATCTTAATCGATAACAACCTCTTTAATCGATTAACGTACCAAAGATCCTAGATAGGTAGCCATTGTAACTCCCTTTAATCGATTACATTTATCCTTAATTGATTAACAGATTCCCACACGACTTAATCAATAATTAACCATTATAATCGATTAATATAGTTGAAAGTATGTTTCTTTGATGTGTAGTAAACTTTCTATATGATGTTTGAACATTCAATACATGATTTTGAAATATATAATACTTTTATGCACAAAAACCATGTATGCTAGATTTTTACGCATGATTCTACTTATGATATATGTTCGGATGTTATGCCTCATTTTATATGGATTCATTTTAACCTCTTGCGAGACTTCCACCTAAGGTTTATCTAACCTCGACTCAGTCTAGGCTATCATCTTAGGACTTCTAGAATATAAAAATAATCCTAAGTCTATGATGTTGACCTTGAGTCTTCGACATGTTGTTTATAGCAATGTCCATGTCTTCAAGCTTCCATTAAGTCCTTGTCTTCATCAAAACCATATAGGTCTACAACATATGCAATCTTTGACTATTTGCAATGTCAGTCTCCACGTTTTTCATGATGACAAACTCTAAACAATCAATTGTTCGATTAGCTTGATGATGGTCAACAAGTGTTTGCAATGGTTGGATCAAAATGCTCTCACCCCCCTCATTTTGTTCTCCCTCTCAATTCATGTATGAGGCGATATAGGGTAGCACTTCAAATTTGAATACAGAAGCTAAATACAACATGCATAAACACTCAAACAACTCTTTCTCCCCCTTTTGCCATGATAAAAAAGTAGTGACATTATATGATAATAACAACCATAAGTATGGAAAGATGTAAAAAATTTTACTAGTCTTAATCGATTAATTATCAACCATAACTGATTCAGTAATTTAATAGAAAATTGAACAATTGCACAATTGCTGTATTTAATCAATTATCAGCAAGTGTTAATTGATTTAATAGCTGATAAACGGAATTATGGCATAATTTATTTACAGGATATATCCACATTGTGTATGATACAAGTAAGCATAGAATGATTAATGATACAAAATATAACTCAAGGATAACATATATTAATCATCCAACAGAAGGTACACAAGATAGACATGATCAAAGTTCAAGCAAAAGTTCTAACATAACTGAATTAACAACAAAAATACGAGTAGTGCATGTAGTACATAATAGGTCCAAACAAAATACAACATAATCCATCAAAATACAGGATCGAAAGACACAAACCTAGACTCTAGACATCTCAATCTAGACTAGTCCTGAGGTGGTGGTGGTGGTGATGAATATCCATGAGTGGTGCACATAATGAAAAGTATACGATCGATGTCCATGGTAATCCTCTCCTGCTATAGCTAGAATTCTGCCAACATTGAGTCCCTCAATGACTGAAAATGTCCAAAAATATGCGCATTAAGGCGTTGTTCTATAGCATTCAAGTGTGCTAACCCAAACGATTGTTCCTGAGGCACATCAACAACCTCAACTTTTTGTTGTTTTGGGTTCAGCTCACTAGGATTTGCAAGCTCTTCTTCATTAGATGAATCTCCATTCACATTTGTATTATGATCTTCTTGAGACATCCAGGTATTTCCAAACTTGTAAATACCCATCTTATGAATTAGATTATCACCTACTAGATGCTCTCGGGAATTAGTAACAATGACGTCCATATTCGACGTGTCGATTTTGAGCTAATCGATAACACGAGATATAAAAACCCATAAGCAAATGGCCTAGAAGAAGATGAGGATATACGATTCACGACCTTCAGAATTTCAGCAGGCCAATTAATAGTAATTCCTTCTCTTATTGCAAACATCAGCTTAAGATCATTGACAATCAGTTGCGTATGATTTGTATTGCGCATAACCAAAATATATGCAATTAAGTAATGCAAGAGTCGATTCTCAACAGATAATGAACCATCCTTGGTTAATTCACCATGCAAATATAGGTGAGGTTCTCTTGGACATGACTTGTACATCTCAATAACATCAAATGAGTTCCATAACTCATTGTGAAATTCACCTAACAAAGATCCATCGCTAGATAGTCCTCCAACATCCAAAAATAGTTCTTTATCCAAAGCAATCAAATTTCCTATAATCATTGAAGTATAAATCCCGTCCTTATACCGAAAGTTATTGTAAAATTCCCTTATCAAGGATGGATAAATTTTACCTTTGATCTCCATAAACTGATTTGATCGTTGTGCTTCTAATCCATGAAGGAACACAAAACCTTGTTCCACCATCCAAGCTATATCCATTTAGCGAATGTAGGTCTATTTCCTTCCTTGAAATGTTGCTAATCTAGCTTCTTGAAGGATGGAAGAGTAGTAAGGGTCACCACGATATTTTCTTCCACCTTGAGTAGAAGAGGAACCAACATCCACTCCTCTTGGACGCTTAGTTGTGGTTTTTACCCTTCTTGGTCGTGATTCACTCATGATTCTCAGATTTGGGAATGTCTAATAGATTGTATAATCGATTTTCCGAATTGGGAATTTAGGTTTTCTAAAAGTGGAAAATCTAGGGTTTCGGATTTTGATTAGATTGGAGACTCTAGGATTTTCAAAGAGGTCGAAATCTCTTGATTTGAGGAAAAATACAGAAGGGGGAAGCTATGGTTTTTTTAGGGATTTAGTGAAAGTGACCTAGAACTACATTGGAATCTATTTTATGCCCGATGTTTCTCGATTAAGACTCTTGTTTAATCAATTACCGAGTTTAAAATAATACCCAATTTAATCGATTAAAGCCTCTAGTACTCGATTTATGATTTTAAAATTTTCATTCTTCAGAAGTTTGAGCCCAGTCAATCGATTAAACAATTTGTTAATCGATTAATGTACAACAAAAATTCATTTTCAGGATACTGGAACTCAAGTTAATTGATTAAAATAAATAACAATAGTTTAATAGCAGAACTAAGACATATTTTAGTGCATTTTTTAGATTTCTAGGGGATGCAACGATACTATACTCAAGACTCTAACCTAAAAGGTATATGACACACTAAAAGAAGCATAAAACAATCATGAATTTAGTTAAGCATAGGAATCATGCATTCGAATTAATTATCACACATAAGCATATATTAAAGATCAAGACAAGGCATATATTAACCTAAAGCAAATTAGTTGAGATATTTTTCATCAAGTATGTCGAGTTCTCTACGTAATACAAAGAACGTATCTCGCGGAAGGGACTTGGTGAATATTTTGGCTAATTGCTTTGAGGTTTCAACAAACTCAAGATTTCAATCACCTTTTTATACATGATCTCTCAAATTTTGGTGTTTAATTTCAATATGCTTAATTCTAGAATGCAGAATGAGATTCTTAGATAGGTTAATAACACTTGTGTTATCATACTTTATCATTATTTTCACAAGCTTTACACTGAAGTCTAATAGTTGCTGCTTCATCCATAATATTTTAGCTCAACACACACCGACAACAATGTTTCCGCTTCAACGGTTGATAAAGCAATGCAAGCTTGCTTTTTGTTGTGCCATGACACTAGGGAGCTGCCCAAAATGCAGCGAATTCCACTAGTACTTTTTCGATCCAACTTACAAGCGGTGAAATCGGAATTGGAGTACCCTATCAAAGATAATGAGGCATCCCTAGAATGCCATATTCCTGTAGATAATGTTCCTTTTAGATACTTCATGATACATTTTACAACACTAGAACATGATTCCTTTGGTGATGCTTGATATCTTGCACACATACATATATTAAACATAATATTGTGACAACTAGCCATTAGATATATAAATGAACCAATTATGCCTCGATATTTTGTTACCTTAACTACTTTACCCTTTTCATCCTTGTCGAGATAGTAGGATGACACCATAGGTGTTGATACTTCTTTACATTTGTCCATCTTGAATTTTCATAGAAGTTCCTTGTAATATTTCATTTAGTGAATGAATATCCCGCTGCTCATATGCTTTATTTATAATCCTAGGAAGAAAGTCAATTCTCCCATCATTGACATCTCGAAATCTCCTTTATTTAAATCAGAAAATTTCTTACAAAGAAAATAGTTAGTAGCACCAAATATAATATCATCAATGTGAATCTGCACTAACAATATATTATTTACCGATTTTGATATAAAGAGTGTAATGTTAACCTTGCCCTCACAAACTCTTTTTGTAACATAAAAGTACTCAATCTATCGTATCAAGCTATAGGAGCTTGTTTTAGACCATATAGAGCCTTTTTGAGTTTATAAACGTGGTTAGGGTATTTATAGTTTTCCATGTTGAGCAGTTGATTAACATATACTTCTTATTGAATATAGCCATTCAAGAAGGCACTCTTTACATCCATTTGAAAGAGTTTAAAGTTCATTATAGATGCAAAAGCCAATAGCATCCTAATAGTCTCCAACCTCGCAACAGGGGCGTAGGTTTCATCATAGTCAATGCCTTCTTCTTGATTATACCCTTTGGCCACTAGGCGTGGCTTGTTTCTTATAATCAAGCCGAATTCATCCAATTTATTTCTAAAGACCCATTTTGTGTCGATTGTAGGATGATCTTTATGTTTACGGACAAAGTCCCACACATTATTACACTCAATCTGGTTTAGCTCTTCTTGCATAGCTATACCCTAGTGTTCATGATTTATGGCCTCATCAATGGTCTTAGGCTCAACTTGAGATACATAAGCTACAAAGTTACAAAAGTTACTCAGAGAGTTATGGGTTACCACTCCTGTTGAAATATCACCTACAACCTTGACAAGCGGGTGGTCTTTCTTCGTCTTCCACACCTTTGGCATGTCAGGATAATCTGAACTCCTTTCCAAATCATCCTTAACCTCTTTCTTGATCTCCATGTCCTTCGTGTATGCTTTCTTCAAGGCACTTGATACGTCATAACACAAGATCACCCTGTTCTCTTTTGAAGAAGATTCATCAAAATGTACACAAACAAACTCTTATTGATGCATTGTATATTTTTTAAATACTCGATAAGCTTTACTATGTACATAATGCCCTAAAAATATTCCCTCATTAGCTTTGGAATCTAAATTTCCCAAAAGTCTTTTGCCACTATTCAATATAAAACATTTACTTCCAAAAGCGTGCATGTGTGAGATACTAGGTTTTCAACCTTTTAATAATCCATACGGTGTTTTAGAAGTGTAGGCCTAAGAAGTACTTGGTTAATCACATAGAAAGTAGTATGCACTGCATTAGCCAAATAATACTTAGGGACTTTGCTCTCGTTTAGCATAGGCCAACTCCTCTAGGACTTGATTCTTTCTCTCAACAACTCCATTTTGTTAAGAGGATCGAGGAGCTGAATATTGATGTAGGATGTCATGCTTCTCGTAAAATTTGTCAAATAGGTGGTTCTCGAACTCCCCATAATGGTTACTCCGAATGCATATTATCTTATGACCGAATTGGTTTTGTAGTTGTTTGGCGAGATTTTTAAAAGATTTAAACGTGTCACTTTTCATAGTAAGAAACAACGTCCACATGTATCTAGAAAAATCATCAACAATTACGAACGCGTGATAGCTACCACCAAAACTCATAATTTGTGATGGTCCAAACAAGTCCATATGGAATAACTCCAAAGGTCTTGTTGTGGATATCACATTCATAGATGAAAATGAGTTGTTCACTTGCTTGAACTTTTGGTAAGTGTTGCAAGTGTCTTTTGTTTTAAAATCTAGTTTTGGTAGTCCTACAACTAAATCATGCGATGATAGTTTTACTAGATGCCTTAGATGAACATGTGCTACTCGCATGTGCCAAAGCCAAATGCTACTCTCTTTTGAAATAAAACATTTAGAAAATAGAGTGGTGACATCTTCCAAATCAATCATGTAGATATTTCTTATTCGCTGACCTACAAACTTAACATTATTGTCTATGCCGTCATGTATGATACAACAATTAGAGTCGAATGATACCTTATTACCTTTGTCTCATAGTTGATTGATACTCAGAAGGTTATGCTCCAACCCTTCTACATATAACACATTCTCAATAATGGCCTGTGAAGCATTGCTGATCCTTCCGACATCGAGTATCCTTCCTCGATTGTTGTCTCCCTATGTGACATAGCCTTTATCCTTGAGTGACAGATGAATAAAATTTGATCGATCACCTATCACCCTTCTGCACCCATACATATCTCCCACTTGGCATACCATATTTTCTAATATAGCAATATATTGATGTATGACCATAGGTACCATAGTAAAATCAAGTAGGCATGTTATGATTATACTTATTATGCACGTGAGCTACTTGTTTTCTATATGGTTTTCTTTTATTCAAAGGTTTGTAACTTAGACCTGCATGTTTACCGGCATTGTGGAAGCCACAAGTAAACTGTTTAGGATTTGACTACTGTGAACTTAGCTAATTTCTCTTTCAAATCATAATTTTCAACACTTAAAGTGTCACAATGATCACATATAGGCGTCTCAATTAATTTAGTAGAGAAAGTACATGGGGAACATGGGTAAATAAGGTCTATAGTCTCATTTTGAAGTTTTAATTCATTTAGTTCTTCTTCCATTTTAGCAATTTTCTTTTCATGCAATAAGAAGACTTTTTTCCTATCTACATTAATTTTAACCAATTTCTTTAGTTCCTCATACAATTCAACAAAAGCACGATAAATTTCATCAATCATAGGAAACTCTTTACAACATGAAGAAGTATTAGAATATTGTACCTTATTAGTGTTGTTCTGATCACATGAGCTACAAGCTTCTTGATTTTTTGCCATGAGACACACCTTTGCAGTCTCCTCCTCTTCGAATGTGCTTGATGTTGACTAGTCCTCGGGAATGTCCTAGACAATATATGCTTTCTTGGACTTGAATTCTTGGGGATTGCTCTTGTCATTCTCAACTTTGTTGCGGTAGCTCGGGCATTGATAGCTCATGTGAACCGGTTTGCCACACTTATGGCAAGTTAGGCAGTCTTTGGGAACCTTACCCTTTCTAGTTGAGTCCTTCACCTCATTCTTAAGAAACCATTTGAAGCCTCTTTTATTTTTTGAGAAATTTAACGAATTTGCATACAAGGAGTGTTAAGTTTTCATTGTCAAGATTAGAATCAGAATCTTCGTCATCTTTTTTTTCTTGTTCTTGTGATGTTGTAGCTTTGAGAGAGATTCCCTTATTCTTTATGTTTGTTTCCTTGTGCTTGGTTAAGTGCCCTAACTCCATTTCATGCTCCTGGAGTTTGCTGAAAAGTATGGCTAGAGGCATTGAACCAAGATCCTTCGATTCCATGATTGTCGTGAGCTTAGGCTACTAGTTCCTATGAAGGCATCTGAAAACTTTATTTGTTAGTTCACCTTTAGCAAAAATTTTATCCAAAAAAACTAAATGGCTAACTATATGAGTCAATCTTTTCTACACATCACTTATAGATTCATTTTACAACATTCGAAACAACTCATTTTCGTGTATTAGTGTATTTAGTCTCGTGCGCTTAACTTTGCTGGTGCCTTTGTGAGTTACTTGTAAAGTATCCCACATTTCTTTTGTGCTAAGGCACTATGAGACCCTAAAGTACTCATTATATGATAAAGCAGAAGTACTGTTGTTCTTAGCCTTAAGGTTGCACTGGACGTTTCATTTTTCATCATCAGTCCATAAGCCTTTAGGTTTTTTTTAGGCTCACAATCCATCAAATGTAGTGGAGTAAAGGGAACATTGACAATGGACTCCCAAATATCCATGTAAATTGCCTCAATAAAGATTTTCATACGCATTTTCCAGTAGGCGTACCCCTCGCCACAAAATATTAGAGGGCGGTTGATGTATGCGCCACACCCGCCGAAAGAGTTAGTGGAACTCATAGTGAATATCCCTAGGATCAATGAATAAAGCGGCCAAGCTAGCAGTTTCGTACTAGCTCTGATACCACTTGTTGGGTACCATCAAGGTAAAACACACTAAAGGGTGGGTGAATAGGTGTAGCAGATTACTAGTCCCACTTTTTCGATAAATGCGTAAAACAAAAACTCACTACTGCTAATTGATTATGAGTCTTTTTAATCGATTATTCTCTGCACTGTTTAATCAATTATTATCAGCCTTAATTGATTATACTGAATCTTGTTATTCTAGAAAATCTAATTTCTTGCAATGCAAAGAAAGTGATAATCAATATTTAGGACCCTAATTTGATTACTGATTTTATCATAGATTTTAAACAGTAAGCCGACACCATAGAAATAAAAAAAATCAATGAATTATAAAAATTAAAAAGTAAAAAAGATAGAGAAAAGAAGAATGCTCAAGGATTTTTATTCTGGTTCGTTTGCGGATCCACTTTCAAACTACATCTAGGCCTCCCTTTCTGATCTTAGGAGATTTTTTTCACTATGAAAATTAATTGCTCTTACAATCACACTTCCAATACAAGCAACAATAACTCCCTTCTTGGATTCGTTGAGCCCTAACTCGGTTTGACAACTCCACTCGCCCACTCGGATACTAACACCTTTCGTGATTCTGGCTCCAGCGGTTTTCTCACTCTATCCAAGACTTCTTGCCCTCGTAAAGATACCAAAACTTCTCTTTTTCTGGTGATACCAACACACCAAGAGAATGACACCAAGAGAATAACTCCTTGATTGACTATTTTTGTCGAGTTATGATGCACACTTAATGTGCTAATATAACTTTGAAACTCACCTCTAAACCTTATGTAGAACCCTCACAAGAAGCCTAAATTAGATGTGATGAAATGCAATGGTTTATCAAGATGTATGAAAGTAAAGAACTCTTTTGAAAAGATTTTCCTCTCTTTTCTCTCAATGATTTTCAAAGAAACTTTGCAAGAATTCACACTATGCTTTCACTCAGAGAATAAGGAAGATGATATGAAATTTCTAAACTCAAATTCTTGTTTTTATTTTTCCTTATGATTATTATGAACGTGGCTTGAAAATACAGCTTTTATATAAAACTATTTTTACATGTCATTAATCGATTATATTTTAGCTTAATCAATTAATGCGTTATGAAAATATCATTTTTCTGTTATGTCTTAATCGATTAACAACTTCCTTAATCAATTAAAGAACCATATATCCTAGGTAGTTTGCCATTTTAACTCCCTTTAATCGATTACATTTTTCCTTAATCGATTAATGAATTCCCACATGACTTAATCGATTATTAACCATTATAATCGATTAATATTGTTGATAGTATGTTTCTTTGATGCATGGTAAACTTTCTATATGATATATGAACATGCAATATATGATTTTGATATATATAATACTTTTATGCACAAAAACCATGTATTAACAATGCTTATGCATGATTCTACTTATCATATATGTTAGGATGTTATGCCTCATTTTATATGGATTTATTTTAACCTCTTGTGAGACTTCTATACACGGTTTACCTAACCTAGGCTCAATCGAAGCAATCATCTTAGGACTTCTAGAATATAAATATAATCCTAAGTCTATGATATTGACCTTGAGTCTTCGGCATGTTGTTTGTTGTGATGTCTATGTCTTCAAGCTTCCATTAAGTCCTTGTCTTCATCAAAACCATATAGGTCAATCACATATGCAATCTTTGACTATTTGCAATGTTAAAGTCAGCTTTGTGACAAAGGGTTCCATGTGACATTCTACCTCATCAAGTGCATCATTGATAGTGAGGTATTCAAAAACTCTAAACTTATTGGTAAGAGATTAAATAATATCTATATGATTGCTTTAAATGATTCTTCACTGTGCATTAAATATTTAGCTATAAATGATCACGATGCATGGTTATAGCATAGGAGAATTGCTCATATACATATGGATCACTGAATAAACTGATCAAGAAAGATTTAGTTGTCGGTTTGCCCAATATGAAGTTTGTGAAACACAAACTATGTAGTACTTGTCAAAAGGGTAAACAAACAAAAACTTATTTCAAACCAAAGCATATGATTTCTTCTGATAGACCATTGTAGTTACTATACATGGACCTATTTGGCCCCTCTAGGACCAAATTTTCGGTGGTAACTACTATGCTCTTGTGATAGTAGACGACTTTTCAAGATATAGTTGGACTCTATTCTTGGTACACAAGAATGAGGCGTTTAATGCCTTTAGCAAATATGCTAAGAGAGTTCAAGATGAAAAATCCTTGAAAGTAGCTACTATAAGATGTGATCATGGGGGAGAATTTCAAAATACTTCTTTTGAGGAATATTTTGATGATAATGGTATCACTCATAATTTCTCTACTCCTAAAACACCACAACAAAATGGTGTTTTAGAGAGAAAGAATATGACTTTGGAGGAACTAGGACATACAATGTTGAATGAAACTAATCTCACAAAATACTTTTGGGCTGATGCAGTTAGTATGACATGCTATGTTTCCAATTGAGTCTTAATAAGACCAATTCTAAAGAAAACCCCCTATGAACTCTTCAAAGGTAAAAAACCAAATATTTCCCACTTGCATGTGTTGCCCTGAAAATGTTATGTGCTAAATAATGGTAAAGAAAAGTTAGGAAAGTTTGATGTAGAAGTTGATGAAGGAATTTACCTTGGCTACTCTCTTACAAGCAAAATTTTTAGAATTTTCAATAAGAGAACCATGACCATGTGAGAATCCATTCACGTAACATTTGATGAGTCTAATCCAACTATGGAAGAAAAATCAAAGATTGATGATGATGACTTTCCTAGTTCCTCCTTAGAAAATCCTATGAGTGATGTTGCAACCAACATAGAGCATTTGCAAATAAATGATGATTTACCATCACAAAAAGAGCATATTCATTCTGATTTACCTAAAGAATGGAAACCAATCGATATCATCCTATTGACAACATCATTGGTGACATAAGTAAGAGAGTTACTAGTCTCCTAAACTTGAATGATGTGTGTCTAAACATGGCTTTTGTTTCTCAAGTGGAACCATCCAAGATTGATGATGCAATCGAGAATGAACACTAGATTCTTGCTATGCAAAGAAGAACTTAACCAGTTTGAGAAAAACGAAATTTGAGAACTTGTTCCAAGACCTAAGGATAGATATGTTATAGGAACACATTGGGTCTTTCAAAATAAATTAGATGAAAATGGTATCATTGAATAAATAAGGTATAGACTTCGATGAAACCTTCACTACGATTGCTAGACTGGAAGCCATTAGGCTATTGTTTCATATGCATGTTGTTTGGATTTTCAGTTACATCAAATGGACGTAAAGATTAAATTTATAAATGATTATATTCAAGAAGAGGTGTATGTCGAACAACCTCCTGGCTTTGAAGACTACAAACATCCCTATCATGTCTATAAAACTTAAGAAAGCTCTCTATGGCTTAAAGCAAGCTCCTTATGCATGGTATGACTGTCTAACAAGCTTCTTACTTGATATAAGATTTACTAAAGGAAAGGTCGACACTACATTATTCATTAAGAAATTATATCGTCATACTTTACATTTTCAAATCTATGTTGTTGATATCATTTTCTATTCTACTAATGATCTTTTATGTAGTGCGTTGGGTAAAATGATGCTAGGGGAGTTTGAGATGTCCATGATGGGAAAGTTGAACTACTTTCTTGGACTACACATCAAACAACTCAAGGATTTGTTTGTTTGTCTAAATATCGTAGGGATCTTTTGAAACCCTTTGAAATGGATGACTGCAAACCTATTGCCACTCCTATGGATTCCAAAACACACATTGATGCTGATGAGACTGAAAAATGCATTGAAATCTCTAAGTATCGAGGTATGATTGGTTCCCTTCCTTATATTACTACAAGTATACCTGATATCATGTTTAATGTCTGTCTTTGTGCACGTTATCAATCAAAACCCAAAGAGTCACATCTTACTATTGTGAAATGAATATTAAAATATATTAAAGGCATACTTGATGTAGAACTATGGTATCCGAAAGGAAGTCTATGTGATTCAGTGGGATATTCAGATTCAGATTTTGCTGGATGCAAAACTGAGAGGAAAAGTACAAGTGGCACTTGACACATTCTTGGAAACGCTCTAGTCTCATGGTCTTTTAAAATGCAAGCATGTGTTGCTCTAAGTATTGCTGAGGCATAATACATAGCATTAGGAAGCTGTTGAGCCCAAGTATTATGGCTCAAGCAACAATTGTGAGATTATGGATTAGACATAGGATGCATTCCCTTAAGATGTGATAACACTAGTGCTATAATCCTTACAAAGAATCCGATTATTCATTCTCGAAACAATCATATTGATATAAGATATCTCTTGGAATTTGTTGATACACATGACCAATTAGAAGATACATTTTCTAAACCTTTAGCTAAAGAACCTTTTTATAAATTTAGACGAGGGTTAGGTATTCTTGATGAAGTATATTTGTCCTAAACATGTTTATATATTTGAGTTTATGTGCTTCATTATATGTATTTCATGCCTACTTGTGCTTCTATGTGCTTTAAATTGATTAATTTTTATTTGTTTGGAGTGTGTAATTTGTTATTACAATAGGGTAATCGATTACAAGGCATTAGATAGCCTAATTATTCAAAAACTGGACAATGTAATCGATTCCGCTAATAAATAACTGGTTAATTTCTTGGACAGTATGAATGAGAAATTGATTGCTCAATCATGGTAACCTATTACACTTTGTGCTATTTAAGGCAAAATCTCAGATTTTTAAAACTTCATCTTCTCCATTTCACTCTCACAATCATGGTAACCCCCCCCCCCCCAACTTCGAAAAACCACTATTCTAAACCGTTTTTAGTGATTTTTACGTGATTCATACCATATTTTTATTTCTAAACACTTTCAAATTATCATTTTCGTGTTTAGTAGTCAAAATCAAAAATCCCAAAATCTCCAAAACCTAGTTTTTCAAAAACTCAATTTCATGGCTCATCCTCCAGAACCAAGAAACAATGCACCAATGTGACTCAAGGAATGCAACAAACCTCTGATGAAGTCAACACATTAGATTTGGCGTGTCTTCTTGCTAACAAGGAACAATGCAAAACCTTCAAGATTAGATTACATGAACTTGGATGCTGAGCGGGCTAATCCAGATTCTTAGGAGTAGTGGTCTAGGATTTTGCTTAGTCATTTGTTGTTGTTGTTGTTTTTAAAACTGCTGGATTATGGTTGTTAATTTTTTATCTTAACTTTTAGTCATGTATGAACTATGTTTAACTATTGGAATGAATGCTATGTTATGTCATGTATATTTCATTATCATATCGCACTGTTTTAAAAAGAATTTATGACCTTGGCTTTTTAATCAAGTCAAATATATATTGTTATCCTTTGATATCTATATAGATATATATTGTGATGGACACCCGACTTTTTTTCTTTTTGATGAAGTAAAAAGGGGGAGAAAAGTTAGAGTTTGTGTGTTTTATTTTCTGTCAAATTTTATTCCAGGCACTTCACTCCAAATGAAAGGGGGGGGCATACAAGATAGGGGGAGCATACCCAAAGTCAAACGAAGTCATATCATATGGAGTATGTTGTATCTCAGAAAAAGTCAAATCCCCAATTTCAGAAGTTGTTGGTTTGTCATTATAAAAAATGGGGAGATTGTGAATACGATCTTGCTCATGACCTTGGCTTGGTTTTGATGAAGATACCAAGATCACAAAAAGAAGAAAAGGAAGAAGACCATGAAGACATAGAAGATTCAAGCTCCAAGGAAATTATAGATTAAGTCTTAAATAGGTACTTCTATCCTTACACTCAATTTATATTTACTAGCAACGCTCAAAGAAATCAAAACTATTTTTAAAAGAATTGGATAAATCTTGATACAATGTCAAAAAGGCTAAGTAACGAGTTACTAGACTTGAGTAACAGATTATTAGATCTAGATAACAGGTTACCTGAACTGCTTGATAGTTGGTAACAGGTTATTAGAACTACGTAACAAGTTACCTGACTAAGAAAATAGTTACGAAATGTAACTAACATCGAGTAACCGACTAGTCACTTGTATTAATCGATTACCACTTTGGACAAAAAGTTTTGGCAATCGATTACACCATCGTGACAATGGATTTCCCATAGCTATTGGAAAATAGATTTTCAAATTTAAATGAACAACTTTCATCCATAGTGAATGAGTTTCATTCCAATCGTGTCTCCTCTTCATAGAAGGATACTTTGGCTGATTGGAAATCTATTTAAAGACATTGAGACATTCAATTCAATAACACAATCAATAGAACAAATTTTCACAACTTAGTTAAACAATTTCTGCACTCTTTTGAAACTTTGATTATAAACGTTCAGATTTTTCTGATGTTGCTTCAAGTGCTAAGTTCTAATATTTTCAAACTTATAAGAACATTGTTTACCGAGTATATATTTAGAGGAAAATGATTGCAAGTTATAGCAATTGTCAAATACGTGTAAAGGCAATCCTGCCATTGATTTCATTCTTTATCTTGTTGTAAAACTTGTCATCACAAGGGTGTGGTCAGAAGGGGAAAAAAGTTAACTTGGAAAGGTTGTTTTTCAATGGCAGATATTTATGAGTGTGTAAGGTACAAGGGTCTCGGGAATAGAATTCGTAATTGCAACTCAAACTATCTAGTGGAAAAATCTCTTATGTGGCAAGAGTACTGGATGTAACCTTTGGTGGACAAAAAGGTGAGCCAGTATAAAAATTCTTTTTGTACTCTTCTTCTTCTACTCTCTTCGTCTGCTTACTTTTGGTTTTTAACTTGGTTGATTTATGCAACTATTTTCCACTGCACAAACACTTTGATATCCATGTAGAAAAATTGGCCATTTCTCCCATCAACTATATCATCCCCTCTTAGTTGTCATCTTATACTTTCAGAATACATTGTAGCAGGTTGTTGTTGTGCCCAAGTGTTGTGGCTTAAGCAACAATTACCAGATTTTGGCTTGGACATAAGAAGTAATCCCTTAAAATATGGTAATACCAGTGTTATAAACCTCACAAAGAATCCATTAATGCATTCCCTAACCAAGCACATCGACATACAACATCACTTCCTTAGGGACCATGTCCAGAAGAAAGATGTACTCTTAGAATTTGTTGATACACATAATAAATTAGCAAACATCTTTACATAATCTTTGGCTAAAGAACATTTCTATAAAATTAGATGAGAATTAGGCATTATTGATGAAGCTAACATGTCCTAAATATATTCATATGCTTATATGTTTGTTTCATTACGTGTATTGCATGCCTACTTGTGCTATAACATGCTTAAAAATTCTTAAATTTTCATATTTTGGGGTATGAAATTGATTACTGCAAGAGAGTAACCAATTACTAGGCATCAGATGCATGAGGGATTCAATAAGTGGGGATATTAACCGATTTTTCTCAGGAGTAACTGATTAATGGATGAGGCAGTAAGCTAGAGTAATCGATTACTATGGAGAGTAATCATTTAGTCAAGAAGAATTTTCTAGAAACTGAACATTTACATTTTAGTAACCGCTTTAAGCTTGTTAAAAATAATCCTTTTAAAAAGGAAAGTAATCGTAATAATTACATGGACTCTAATAAACATGGCTTTAAGGGGTTACAAAAGTTGGTGAAATCTGAAATGGATTGATTAATAATCAGTGATGAGCTTTACAAGCTCTAGGCAAAAGAAATTGACGAAGATGGATTGATCAATGAACAATGAGGAGCTTTGCAAGCTCTATGTCAAACACCCCATAAAGCTGGAGGATATGGAGAAAATAATTACAAAATAAAGTAGTAGTTAAGTTGTCAACAAAATCGAGGTCAAGTTGAAAATAATTGATCCTAACATTTCAAAAGCACTTATAATATTAGGTTCTTTTGGAGAATCAAAACTTCAATAAATATAACTTACTCATAAATATAATTAATTTCTTTTTATAAAATTGATTTCTTTTTAAATAGTCATCTCTATTCATAAAGTGCGGCTTTATGGAAGCATATCCTTCGTATTGATAGATGATGTTGTAAAGGCACTGCCTCAAGCTTATGGTATCAAAAGTTTCTTTCAATTTCAAATCTGTGGTCCTGGATATAGAACCTGCAAATCATTTTCTTTAAACACACAAGTCAAACACCAATTCTAAAATTTTCTCAAGCAACCAATATTGCAACCAATTTGATGTTTTCCACAATTGAATTGAGATAAAATAGGATGATGAAATAGATGTGCTAAATAGGGAGGGTAGAAGGAAGATAAATGGTCACAAGGATGTGACAATTGAAAAATCAGCCAGTAAAAGGATTACAAGTCTAAGCTTCCCTTAAGATGGATACCATAGTCATGATACCATATTGAAATTATAGGGTTTTGATATGGAAGGAAAAAAAAATTCTCAAAATAATAAGTTATATTGATAATAGTGTGAATGTTGATGTGATGATATTGTAGTACACAAAACATAATATTAACTCATATTTATACTAATAGTAAACATCTAATTAAATAAGAAAACAAATCCTAAAAGTCATTCTAAGTTATACTCTAAACAAACTTAAGACATAATCATCATAATATGATTATCTCTATATCCATGTATAATATAGATTCTAATATCAACCTCCAACTTCTTCTCCATTTTCCTTAAACCAATCATTATGCTTCTCCTGTCTTCCTCCTCATCCATCTCCTCCTAGATAGTGCCTTCCTCTACCTCCACTTTCACCCCATCCCCAACCTCAATGAACTCCCACAATTTCGTGACTCCAAGGGATCTAAACCCACACTCGACTCTTGTTGTGTTCTCTTCCTCAACAACTTATGTTAAAGTTAATGATGCAAAAAGCTTCCCAGTTGTGGCCACCTCTTCCACTAACCGATGACATTGTTTTAAGTGCTCAACCATAATTTCTAGTGAACAATGAACAATTCATCCCACATTCACCATCTAATGATCATTGCCAATCCCCTTCATTCAAGAGAGCTAGAATAATATCTTTTGAGAGCAACAACTACCACTCCAATGCACTTCCATGTCCTGGAATCATGATGATGCATCCACAAAATAACAACAACTCTACATCGAATAAAGAGCGAAAAAATGGGCCACATTTTCTTCAAGACCCAAATGTCTGCAAAGTTCAGACTTGGTTCTTGTAGGAATGGTGAGAATTGAAACTTTGCAGGTGCAAAGCTCAGTAGCCACTAAATTGGTTAGAGCTTGTTGGCCTGCACAACTTTAATGATGAACATCATCAAGCTATGGAGAATTGAGATGACGATCAGAAAATACGTAAGATGAAGTCGTGCAAGAAGTACTATAGTGGGGAGGAATGTCCTTATGGTGAAAGGTGTAGTTTTGTTCATGAGAACCATGACAAGTTCAGGGATGATTCTGGAAGAATTAGGGAGTGCTCAGTAATCAACATTGGGACTAATGGATCCGCAAGGTCATACAAGGATGTCGATGATTATAATAATTCAGATCCTAATAAGGTTTTGGTTATAAATGTGGGTTTAAAATCTTATAGCGGAAGTGAAAGGTATACTTTTCGGAAGACTAAACTATGTATCATGTGAAGAGCAAATGAAGATCATCAGTCTCACTTTTTGTATCACATTTATAAGTATTACATGACAACTAAGGGGAGGGTGAATTAGTTGTATGTGGTAATGGTTAATTTTTCTGATATAAAATTGAAGTGTTTATGCAGCGGAAATTTTGCAGAAAGATTATCAATTAATAACTTCAAAATAGAGAAATAGTGTAGAGAGAAGAAAGAACACATGGTTCTTATACTGGTTCACCTTCTTGTCCACTTTCTTGTCCACTGAAGGCTATATCTAGTACTCTTGTAGTACAAAAGTCTTCTTTACTAGATATTTTAAGTTGTAATTAAAATCTCTCTCCCCAAGACTCTTTGTATCTTACACGCTCACAAATACCTTATACCCTTGGAAAACAACCTTTCCATGTACTCTCTTTCCTTTTCTCACGATACCCTTGTGATTACAAGTTTACAACAAGTTTGAAGAATGAATGCTATGGAAGGATTGCCTTTACAAGATATAACAATTAATAACTTGCATTATGTAGACTCAATATGTTTAATATACAATGCTCTTGAAAGGATTAAATATGAAAACTTTAGCACTTCGCAGTTGAAGCAACTTCAAAAAAATTCTGAAAGTTTAGAACAAAAGTTGCAAGAAAAAGTGCACAAAATTATATATGAAATTGTATGTAATTTATGTGTATTGATTGTGTTTCAAATGAGAGTCTTAATGCCTTAAAATAGGCTTCTAATCAGCCAATATGCCCTTCCATGAAGTTGGGACACGATTCGAATGAAACCCACTGAGTTTGAATGAAAACTGTTCAGTTTGGATTTGAAAATCTGGTTATAATAGCTCTGCGTTATCGGTTACACCATGATTTAATCGATTACTCAAACTTTCTGCCTAGAGATATAATCGATTAATCACTGATTTAATCGATTACTCTATGTCAATTATTACTAGGTAACAAAGGAAATTTGTTACGTAGTCCCAATAATCTGTTACCAATTGACACACAGTTTAGGTAACTGTTACCAAGGTCTAATAACCTATTACTCTGGCCAAGTAATCCGTTACTTTGCTTTTAGAAAATTGTTTAACTTTTTCTAAGAGTTTTTAATTCTTTTAAAAATAGTTTTTCACTTTCATTTGAGCATTGCTTACTAATCATATTGAAGTGTAAAAGATATAAGTACATATTGAAGATTTATACTCTAATTGAAGCTTGACCTTAATGTATCTTCAATGTCTACTTTCTTTTTCATCTTTTTGTATGATCTTGGTGTCATCATTAAAACCGTGCCAAGGTCATGAGCAAGATCTTCTTCACAATCTTCCCCTTTTTGATGATGACAAACCAACACCTTTTTAAATTGGAGTTTTTCTTGAAATAAGCATATTTCATGAGATATGACATGTTTTGATTTAAGTATGCCCCCCTATCTTGTATGCTCCCATTTGTGTTTAAGTTTTGTGCCTGAAATAAATGTTGACAGAGAAATATAAACTCCAACTTTTCTCCCCCTTTTGACTTCATCAAAAAGAAGGAAAAGCTAGGTTTCCAACACAATATATATAGATAGATATTGCAAAAAGGGTAACAAGATATAGTTTGACATTATTTTGAAATCCAAGGTCAGAATAAATGAGATGAACTCAAAATTTTGAAAACAAATGCTATAAGATAATGAGATAACTTGAAATACCAAAGCATGATGACATGGTAAAGCATAATAAGTTCATACATAATTAGTAAATAATGGTTCATACCAAGTATATAAACAAACAACAACAGAAAATCCGAACAAGTTCAATAACAACATGAAAGAAACAGATAAACTACACAAATCCTAATCACAACTACTCTAAGAATGTGGCCCAACCTGATTAGCCTGTTCAGCATCCAAGTCCATGTAGTCCAATCGATCAGATTGTGGATGAAGTTTTGTTTGGACTTGTTGATTCGTCATATCAAGAGCATCCATCCTTGTAGTGATGTATCCTCGAAGAGAGAATAACTCGTCCATAACCATTTGATTGGATGGCATGGAGCCAGACAATGATGACTCAACATTAAACAAAAAGGGTTGTTGAGTAGGAGGGTCAACAGAGGGGTTTTCAGCTTGAGCAGTCTGATGATCACCATGATGCTTATAGATCATATTAGTGGTATCTCGAAAGAATCTCATATTTTGGATGTCATCCACATCAATTTCATTTTCCCGAGCAGCAGAACAATCTTTGACTCTCCAGCAAGAGATACAACATAATGCTAAAAAATGGCAGTTATGATGATAGCATAAGGTAAGTGACCAAAATTACTTCGAAAGACCTACATTTGCCTCATTACCATCAATGTCCTATTTATCATAACATTTTGCTTAATAACATATATCAATTGAAGTTTCATATCATTAAGTTATGATTTGAAATTTTAGGAACAATGATGTAACTAAGAAAGTAAAGAAGCAAACAGTCCTCTAGGTTTAAATTTCTAGCAAAAAGGATATTTCTACTTTTGATAATATCACCTATGACCCTTTGCTTACACAATTCAATCTCCCTCTTTAAATATCTGCACATAGAGTAGTAAAAATCATGTTTGGCATACCCTTCTAAGTCATCACTCTATACGCCTGATTCTAGTATAGTCCCTATGTTTGGCATACCATGGTTGAGAGAATTTGAAATGAAGAAGATGAAGTTGAAATTGGTAAATTTCCTAAAATGTCACGTAGTATAATTGGTTACTCAGAGTAGAGTAATCGATTACATCAAGTGTATTTGGCCAGTTTTCAGAAGTTTAGACAGTGTAATTGGTTACTCTCCAATAGTAATCGATTACATTTTACTTCTTTCCAAAAATTTAAAAATTATTAATATGTTATACAGTTAGTGTAATCGGTTACATACCCCAGAAAATGAAATGTTTAGCATTTTAAAGTGAATATAAGCACAAGTAGGCATGAGATACACATAGTGAAGCACATATAGATATATAAAAACAAGTTTAACATAAGTAAACTTCATTAAGAATTCCTAATTCTCATCTAATTTTATAAAAAAGTTTCTTTAGCTAGAGGTTTAGTAAAGATATATGCTAATTGGTCATGTAAATCAACAATTTCTAAGAATACGTCCTTCTTTTGGACATGGTCCCTAAGGAAGTGATGCCTTATATAATATGTTTAGTTCAGGAATGCATCACTGGATTTCTGGTGAGGTTTATAGCACTGGTTTGTCACATTTTAAAGGAATGCAACCCAAGTCTAAGCCATAATCTCTCAATTGTTGCTTGAGCTACAATATTTGGGCACAACAACTACCTGCTGATATGCATTTCGCTTCCGCAGTACATAGAGCAACACAAACTTGTTTCTTACAAGACCATGAGACTAGAGAATGTCATAGAATATGAGAAGTACTACTAGTACTTTTCCTCTCAGATTTGCATCCAGCAATTTCTGAATCTGAATATCCCACCAATTCACATAGACTTCCTTTTGGATACCATAGTCTAACATCAGGTGTGCCTTTAAGATATTTCATAATGCTTTTAACGACAGTAAGATGTGATTCTTTAGGTTTTGACTTATAACATACACAAAGGTAGACATTAAACATTATATCAGGTCGAACTGCAATAAGATAAAGTAGGGAACCGATCATACCTCGATACTTAGAAATACTAACATGTTTTACAACTTCATCAATATCCATGTATGTTCCAGAACCCATATGAGTGGCCATTGGTTTGTAGTAATCCATTTTAAAACGCTTTAGTAGATCCCTGTAGTATTTAGACTGACTAACAAAGAAACCATCCTTGAGTTGTTTGATTTGTAGTCCAAGAAAGTAGTTCAACTTTCCCATCATCATGGACATCTCAAACTCCCTTTGCATCATTTTACCGAAATCACAACACAAGATATCATTAGTAGAACCAAAAATAATATCATCAACATAATTTTGTACAAGAAGTGTTTGATGTTCTATTTTCTTAATAAATAGTGCAGCATCGACATTTCCTTTGATAAACCCTTTATCAATGAAGAAGAATGTTAGATGGTCATACCAAGCACGTGGAACTTGCTTTAATCCATAGAGAGCTTTCTTGAGTTTATATATATGTGAGAGGTATGTTTATAATCTTCAAACCTTGGAGGTTGTTTGACATATACCTCTTCTTGAATATAACCATTTATAAATGCACTCTTTACGTCCATTAGATATAATTGAAAATCCAAAGAACATGCACATGCTATCAACAATCTAATGGCTTCAAGTCTAGTAACCAGAGCGAAGGTTTTATCAAAATCTATTCCTTCTTCCTGATTGTATCCTTGGGCTACTAATCCGACTTTGTTTCTTATGATGATACCATTTTCATCTAATTTATTTCGAAAGACCCAGCGTGTTCCTATGACCTGCCTATCTATAGGTCTAGGAACAAGTTCCCAAACATCGTTTCTCTCAATTTGGTTATGTTCTTCTTGCATAGTAAGAATCCAATGCTCATCATCTATTGTATAATTAATCTTGGATGGTTCCACTTGAGATACAAAGGCCATATTTAGGCAAACATCATTTAGCTTAAGGCGAGTGGTAACTCCCTTACTTATATCGCCAATGATGTGGCCAATATGATGATATTGATGAGTTCTCCATTCTTTAGGTAAACCAGAATTAATATGCTCTTCTTGTGAAGTTAACGCACCATCTATTTTCAAATGCTCCATGTTGGTTGTAGTTTTAGAAATAGATTTTTCTAAGGATGAACTAGATAAGTTATCATCATCATATATAATGGACTTTTCTTCCATATAAGAGTTAGTCTCATCAAAAGTTACATGAATAGATTCTTCCATGGCGAGAGTTCTCTTATTAAAAATTCTAAAAGCTTTGCTTGTAACAGAATATCCTAGGAAAATTCCTTCATCCGCTTTTGCATCAAACGTACCCAAGTTATCCTTACCATTATTAAGCACAAAACATTTACAACCAAACACATGCAAATGAGAGATATTTGGTATTATACCTTTGAATAGTTCATATGGGGTTTTCTTTAGAATTGGTCTTATAAGAACTCGATTGGAGACATAACAAGCCGTAATAACTGCATCAGCCCAAAAGTACTTTAGGAGATTAGTTTCATTTAAAATGGTACGAGCAAGTTCCTCCATAGACCTATTAATTCTCTCTACAAAACCATTTGTTGAGGTGTTCTAAGAGCAGAGAAATTGTAAGAGATACCAAAATCATCACAGAATTCCTTAAAAGAAGCATTTTGAATTATCTCCCATGATCACTTCTTATAGCAACGATTTGCAAGGATTTTTCATTTTCAACTCTTTTAGCATATTTTATAAAGGAATTGAATGCCTCATTCTTGTGTACCAAGAATAGAGTCCATGTGTATCTTGAAAAATCATCTACTATCACAAGAGCATAGTAGTTACCACCAATCATATTTGTCTAAGATGGACCAAATAAGTCCATATGTAGTAACTGCAATGGTCTATCCGAAGAAACTATATACTTCGATTTGAAAGAAGTCTTTGTTTGTTTACCCTTCTAACAAGCACTACTTAGTTTGTTTTTAACAAACTTCATGTTAGGTAAACCAACAACTAAATCTTTCCTGATCCATATGAATATGAGCAATTCTCCTATGTTATAGCCATGCATCATGATCATTAACAACTAAGCATTTAATGGGAAAAGAAGAATCATTTAAGGCAATTGATAAGTGCCAAAAATACCTAGTTTTCATACACTTTTCATGGCACTTATCCTATGCAAAAATGTGAAAACCAACTTAATTCAACACTTTTTAGATAAATTTTGTGTGTTTAAATAATATAATTTTTGATCACCTCTTGTCCAAGTTTCTTTTGAATTTTATAGGAAATTGATTGAAAAGACTTAATCCAAAAGATAGCCAAGAATTCATTCCAAATTACAATCCAAAAGCTCAAGAAGAAATGCTCAAAACAAACAAGCTAAGCATAGCATGTTGTGTGCTTAGCATGTCACCAAAAAAGGATGAGTAAGGCTTGAAGCAAACTACCTTACTTCACCTTGAAGAAACCTAAGCTAGGTATGCAAAGCAAACCATAACTCAAAAGCTTACCTAGACTTAAAGAAATCTTGCTCAAAGTGGCAAGTAACCAACTAAAATCAAGTAAAAAACAAAGGAACAAAGGTTGCTTCAACTTGAAGAAAGGTAGGTTCCTTCACCATGAAGGAACCAACCAGCCAGCTAGGCATGGGCCAAAAGGGGGCCAGGTGCCCAAGCAGGTCAAGAAACCTAGCCATGAAGAAAGCTTGGCCAACTCATGAAGCAACTTGCATATTTATTACTTGAAGACTAAGCACATGACCTCATGCATGACTTATGTTCTGAACAGTCAAGTAGGAGGTGTCAACATTCATGTAATATAGCCCACAATAGGCTTGTTAGGTATCAGTGGTCTACACAGACCTAGAAGGGGGGTTGAATAGGTGTAGCGGTTATCAATTACCGCTTCTCGCACCCAAAATCCGTTTTTGGAAAACATCCTAGGTAATCGATTAACCAATGGGCTTAATTGATTAAAACGTATCAGAGATAGAATTGGCAAATTGGCTTCTTGCATAACAAGTTACCAAAAAACAAGCAGAGAGACAACATATATTTTTGTGCACAATTAAAAAGGATATAACACAGTAGCAGTATGCAAAATATCAGCTTAATACACGAATTAAAATAGCTTGAATTATAAAAGAGATTGAGGGAGAACAACTTGCACAATAGGATTTTTATCCTGGTTCGTTTGCGGGTCCACTTGCAAACTACATCCAGGCCTCCTCTTCTGATCTTGGGAGATTTCTATTCACTATATTGAAATCATTGTATTGTTGCATACTCCAATTCAATTACAAGACTAGAACGCTCCTTTCTTGGAATCCAAAGAACTTCGTCACCCTTGGTTTTACCTTTCCTAAAACCGCCTCCCAAGAAAACCTTTCTGACCATGATTCAGCCCCAGCCAAGGTATTGCTCTTTATCCCAAGACCTCCAAGTCTTTGTGAAGAACGCCTTATCTAACTGCAGTTAGGATTTTCCTAATCCTTGAATTACAACGCTTTGATTTATGAATGAGTACTTAATACTCAGATTTTTCAATAATGAAAACTCAATGATTAACCCACACTCAAGTAACACAAGACATCATGAATGTATGCGAGTTAATACAAAATACAGATTGCACGAACATGAACAAAGTATGAATGAGATTTAGCACATTAAAGCCACATGCAATACATCATGAACAATATCAACTAAGCATGTTAATCTCTCTTTCTCACACATGCATCTCTCTTCTGCCTATAATGCAGTAAATCACGAAAATAATATGATCTCTAATAGTTTCTAACAATGATATGCAATGCTACACGTTTCTGTAATTTAACACAATTTATACTGAACGAATTTGGCTCCACAAATCATTGTTTTCAGTTACGCAGTTAAAACATTTAAAACAGAAAACAGAAATGAACAAGTTAATCGATTAAGACTTGGAGTTAATCGATTAACCAACATATATCAATACATGATTAAATGGTAAACTACTTATATGTTATGCTTGACACCTACACATGTTTTAGCAATTATGTTATGCCTAATATGCACATATAACATGTATGATGAATGCATGAACACATAATAAACTAGATGATATGCCTAATGAATATGATATGTCAACATTTATGGCTTGTGAGACTTGCATCTAGGTTTACCTAACCTAGACTCACTAACTAAGACACACATCCCAGACTACTTAGAAATATAACTCTATTGATATAACCTAGTCTTGATATGACCCTTGAGTTCTAGGCATGTTGATTGTTGAGTCATCTTCAAGCTTTTACTAACTCCATGTCTTCATCAAAACATCGAAAAAACATTGCTAGTGAAATCCTTGACACTTTGCACTTTCAAGGCTGTCTAGGCTAGCTGGCCAAGATGGGACAAGCTGCTGACCCACCAGCTTTGGGTGTGCCAAACCGCCTGACTAGGGCGTTGGGCGGTCTGGACAGGGGCTCCAGGCACCTCTCCTGGTGCCTATAAAAGGCACACCCATTTCAACTTTGAAAATCAATGTACTTTCTTTTTAGTTTTCTCTTCTTCTTTTCATTTCCGATTCTCTCTCACTTGAGAGTGTTCTTAGGATGTTTTTAGGTGTTTTGTTCTTATAATTCAAGAGGAGAAAGGAGTTTCAAATGAGGTGCAAAAACATGATTTTGTAATCTCATTTGGTTCCAAAAGCATCTCATCCTTATATGGATGGCTCATGCTCATACACATTGATTTGGATTATGGTGTAAGGTTATTTGTTTTCTTCATTTGTATCATCTTTTGATCTCAATATATTCAAGTTAGTAATTTTGTTTAAGTTTTGATTCTTCAAGAAGTTCTTAATGCGGTTTTAGCTTGATCACCTAAAACTTGATTTAAAGATCCAAAAATGCTTTTTCTTAACGTGTTTACAAGTGAACTAAAAATTATAACCTACACCTTAGTTCACTTTCCATATCAAACATCTATTTTAAGCAACTTATGTTCAAGGCTAAATGATGTTAATGGAGCCTGAAGTAGGATGTGACAACCTGCTGTTGTAGTAGAAGGTGGTTTCCCGACTATACCAACTCGAAGAATTCTTCCTTTTGAAATTGCAAATAGCCAAAGGTTGCTGCTATGATTGACCTACTTAGTTTTGATTAAGACAATGAGTTAAGTGGAAGCTTGAATATGTGGATATCACAACAAACAACATGCCAAAGTCTCAAGGTCATCGATATAGACTTAGAATTATTTTATTATTCTAGAAGTCCTAAGATGGTTGCCTAGTTGTGAGTCTAGGTTAGGTAAACCTTAGGTGGAAGTCTCACAAGAGTTCAAAATGAAATCCATATAGATTGGGGCATTACATCTAAATAAATATATATTATAAATAGAATCATGCATTAGCATTAAGCATACATGATTTTTGTGCAAAAAAGTAGCATCTATTTCAAAATCATGTGTTGCATGTTATTTTATTATATAGAGTGTTTACCATACATTATTGAAAATCATTTTCATATATATTAATCGATTAAAATTATTGATAATCAATTATGTCTGGTTAAAATATGTTTATCGATTAAGGATTGGTGTAATCGATTAAACGAAGTTACACTGGCTAACTTGCTAAGATTTATGGCTTATTAATCGATTAAAGAGATTGATAATCGATTAAACCTTAACAAAAAAATTGTTTTGCATAAGCATGTTAATCTATTAACTGAGTAGATAATCGATTAACATCAATTAAAATCAGTTTCATATAAAAAGCTGTTTTCAAAAAATGTGAATAATTCATTAGATTCAAAATTTTGCTTGAGAGGAAGAAATCCAAGATTTTCAGCACAAAAATTTCAGAGCATCTTGCTTATTCTTTGAGGAAAAGAAAATGAAATTCTGCATCATTTTCTAGAGAGAAAACTTTTCCAAAGTGTAAGGGTTTTCATTCATTTGAAAAACCACTACATTATGTCACATTTAGGTTTAGGCTTCTTGTGAGAGTTCTTTAGAGGTTTATGGAGCCGAGATTAGAGTTTATATCTGCATATTAAGTGTGCATCGATAACTCAGCAAACATTTAGAAAAATATGGATTGGTTCTCTTGATGTGTTAGTATCATCGTAAAATAGAATTTTGTATCTTCACGGGGCATGAATTCTTGGAACGAGCAAAGTTTCGGCTGGGGCCAAAATCGTGAATGGTGTGGTATCCTTGTAGGTGAGTTGTGAGGTCAAACCAAGCGAGTAGGCTCATCGGGTTCAAGAAAGAAGTTCTTGCTAGGTATATTGGAAGTGTGATTGTATCAAACGATTGTTTTCCAATAGAGAAGAAATATCTTCCAACGTTAGAAGGGGAGGCCTAAATGTAGTTCATAAGTGGACCCGTAAACGAACCAAGATAAAAATCCTTGAGCATTTTCTCTTCCCCTATCTCTTTTACATTTCAGTCTTTCTTGATTTCTGATTTGGTCGAATTCTGTGAATTGTGCTAAGTGTTAATAATCTGTGTAAAATCAAGAATCAATTTCGGGCAACAAAGACTGTTAATCATCATTGTTTTGCATTTCAAGAAGAAAAAAAATCAAGAATATCAAGATACAGTATAATCGATTAAAGTTGTACCTTATCGATTAATCAAATTGTGAATAATCGATTAACAATGATCATAATCGATTAACTGTATCAACTTTTTGTTTTGCGCACCAATCCAAAAAGCGGGACTAGTGATCCGCTACACCTATTCACCTATAGGTGTGATTTACCTTACTGGTACCCAACAAGTGGTATTAGAGTTAGTACGAATGTGCTAGCTTGACCGCTTTATTCATTGATCCTAGAGATATTCACTATGGGTTCCACTAACCCTTTCAGCGGTGATGGTGCATCCATCAACCACCCTTTGATATTCAGTGGCGAGGGGTACACCTACTAGAAAGTGCGTATGAGAATCTTTATGGAGGCAATCGACACGGATATTTGGGAATCCTTTGTCAATGGTCCTTTTACTCCACTACACTTGGTGGATGGTGAGCCTAAAGAAAAACCTAAAGGCCTATGAACTGATGAAGAGAAACGAAAAGTCCATTACAACCTTAAGGCTAAGAACATTATAACTTTTTCTTTATCATAAGACGAGTTCATTAGGGTCTCACAATGCATTAGCGCGAAAGATATGTGGGATACTTTGAAAATAACCCACAAAGACACGAGCAACGTTAAGCGCGCGAGACTAAATACATTAACAAACGAATAAGAGTTATTTTGAATGTTTCAAAATGAATCGATAAGTGATACGCAGAAAGTATTCACTCATATAGTTAATCATTTGGCTGCTTTAGATAAGTTTTTTTCTAAGGATGAACTAACTAACAAAGTATTATGTTGTCGTAACAGGAATTGGCAGCCTAAGTTCACGGCAATTGTGGAATCGAAAGATCTTGATTCAAGGCCTCTAGCAACTCTCTCTTTGGCAAACTCCAAGAGAATGAAATGGATTTAGGATGTTTAACCATGCACGAGGAAACAAATAGAACGATAAAGGGAATCTCTTTCAAAGCCACAACGTTACAAGAACAAGAATATAGAGATGGTAAAGATTTTGATTCTGATATGGATGACGAAATCTTGACACTCCTAGTTCACAGATTTGGAAAACTTCTCAAAAAGAAAGGAGGTTTTAAACGGTTTCAGAAAATAGAGACAAGAGACTCAACTAGAAAGGGCAAGGTTCCCAAAGATTGCTTAACTTGCGATGAGTGTGGCAAACCGGGACACATGTCATATCAATGCGTGAGCTACCTCAATAAAGTTGAGAATGATAAGAGAAATCCCCGATAATTCAAGTCCAAGAAAGTGTTAGGTATCAGTGGCTAAAATACACCTAGAAGGGGGGTTGAATAGGTGTAGCGGTTAGAGAATCCGCTTTTCGAAAACGACAAATTATACTGAAATAACCCCAGATTAATCGATTAACAGAATACAAATAATCGATTAACGCAATTACTTTAATCGATTAAAACTGCTCAGAAATTACAAACAGATTCGGTTTCTTGCACGACAATTAACCGAGACTGAAACGAATATACAGAGCTTACAAAAATATCAGAATGACACAAGTATAGTATAGAAACAGAATATAGCAATTAACACATCCAAATTAAAGCAATAAAGAGAGAAAGAGAGAAAAAGATCATGCAACACGATTTTTATCCTGATTCGTTTGCTTGTCCACTTGCAAACTACATCCAGGCCTCCCGGCTGATCTGGGAGATTTTTCTTCACTATAATTGAAATAATGTTTTACAAGCAATTCTTCCAATTACAACACTTAGATATTCACTTGAAACTAAAGAACCTTATTCCTTGGTTTGACTCCCTTCCTACCGCCCAAGAAAACCTTTCTTGCGGTGTAGCCCCAGCCAAGAACCTATTCTTTCTATCAAGAACACTAAGCTAA
>NC_032009.1:4731167-4731402 GCF_001865875.1 Lupinus angustifolius | reverse complement strand
ACAAAAACATCAATGAATGCATGAACATGTGAGGTGAAATAGTGAGAAATTAAACATGAAAGAGGCACAAATAAGTCTTGAAACAGAGACAAACCATAATATGTCAAGCAGAGACAAATAAAGAGGCACAAATAAGTCTTGAAACAGTGACAACAACTGAATCCATAAAGTGCAATAACGAAGAAATAAACCTAAGGGTAAGATGTCCTAGGTCTAAAGTCTTCTAAACTATGGT
>NC_032009.1:4729262-4731067 GCF_001865875.1 Lupinus angustifolius | reverse complement strand
TCATCACATTATGCTTAACAGCGTACATGAAACGCAAATCATTCACAGTAAGCTGCGCATGATTTGTGTTCCTCTGTACCAGAATATAAGTAATGACATAATTTAGCAGCCTGTTCTCAATAGATAATGACCCAGCCTTGGTCAGTTGACCCGGAATATACAAATGAGGACCTCTAAGAAATGACTTATAAACCTCAGTAGGATCAAAGTTATCCTTAACCCATGAGCAATCTCCTATTCCATAACCCGAAGATGACAATCCACCGACATTCATAAACAGTTCATCACTAATCTCAAACAGTTTACCAGAAATCATAGACCAATATTTACCATCCTTATATCTGAAATTTGCATAAAATTCCCTAACTAGAGCAGGGTAAACTTGTCCCTTTAATTCCAGAAATTTAACGGCTCCCTGAGCCTCCATATCATGCGGAAAACTGAAATTTTGTTCCGCCATCCAGGTTAAGTCGACATACCTTACATAAGTGGGTTTGCGTCATTGGAACTTCGCTAAACGGGTTTCTTGCAAAATGAGCGAGTAGAATGGGTCGCCGCGGTCCCGAGTGGATGATGAGCCAGCTTCCTGTCTTTGTCCATGATTGGCAGGAGTTTTGAACCTTTTTGCGCGACCTTGCTCCATTTTAATGTAGAACCTGAATTGATGTTGGACAGAGTAGAGAAGGATTGGGCTAACCTAACCTAGGGTTTAATTTGGGGGAAAATTGGGGATACGATGGAAAGAGGATGATAATGTGAGATTTCAAGATAGTTTTGAGAGGGTTAGGGAGAGGTTTATCTACCTTATAGCACTTGGATCACTTGAGGTGCAATTTCAGAGACTTAAAAGTGAAAATATTTCAGAGACTCAAAAGCAAGAGGAAATGGAAAAAAAATGCCGAAAAAGTGTGAAACCGAAGTGTTGTTTGCACTTAAACTGCTGGTTTTAATCGAATAATGGGCATGGTTAATCGATTAAAATCATGTAAAAATTGATTTTTCAGAAAATGATGCCCAGGTAATCGATTAACATTAAGTGTTTAATCGATTAAACACGGTAAAAAAATGGTTTTCAGCTAGCAGAATGGTTTCAGCTCTTTAGGGCTTATGCATGCATTTTAATGGATTAATCGACACATTTTTAATTACGAAAAGAAGTTATCATGAGGTATAATTTTGCATTACAACATATATCATTTAGAACAATAGACAAATAAACATATAGACGCAAGACATAAAGCAGACATCTAAACAGTTTTAATTAAGATATTGTTCATCAAGAATTCCAAGTTCTCTTCTTAGAACATAGAAAGTATCCCGTGGAATGGGCATGGTGAAAATATCTGCTAACTGTCTAGAGTTTTCAACAAATTCAAGAACGCAGTCACCTTTTTGTACATGATCACGTAAGAAATGATGTCTAATTTCTATATGCTTGGTTCTAGAATGCAAAACGAGATTCTTGGAAAGGTTGATGACACTTGTATTATCACATTTAATGGGGATCTTTTCCATTTTAAGACCAAAGTCCTTGAGTTGCTGCTTCATCCAAAGGATTTGAGCACAACACACACCAGCGACAATGTATTCCGCTTCGGCTGTGGACAAAGCAACACAGGCTTGCTTTTTACTATTCCAAGCAACTAATGAACTGCCCAACAAGTGACAAGTACCACTAGTGCTTTTCCGATCCAATTTACATCTGGTGAAATCGGAATCGGAATATCCTACCAAGGATAGTGAGGCGTCCCGAGGATACCATAATCCCATGTTAGTTGTTCCTTTTAAGTATCTCATGATTCTTT
>NC_032009.1:4728466-4729162 GCF_001865875.1 Lupinus angustifolius | reverse complement strand
ATTAGTAGATCCAAATATTATGTCATCCACATAGATTTGTACAAGTAATACATGATTTTCTGATTTTCGAATAAAAAGCGTTGTGTCAACCAAGCCTCTTTCGAACCCTTTTTCCAAAAGAAAGGTACTTAATCTATCATACCAAGCTCTAGAGGCTTTCTTAAGACCATAGAGTGCCTTTTTAAGTTTATAAACGTGGTTCGGATATTTAAAATTTTCAAAACCAGGCGGTTGGTCAACATAAACTTCTTCTTGAATGTAACCATTCAGGAAGGCGCTTTTTACGTCCATTTGAAATAATTTGAAGTTCATAATAGATGCAAAGGAAATAAGCATCTTGATGGCCTCTAATCTAGCTACAGGTTTCGTCGTAGTCGATACCTTCCTCCTGGTTGTAGCCTTTGGCCACCAAGCGTGCCTTATTTCGAATGATTAAGCCTGATTCATCAAGTTTGTTTCTGAAGACCCATCGGGTACCAATCATGGGATGATCTTTAGGTTTAGGGACCAAGTCCCAAACACTGTTACGTTCGAACTGGTTTAGCTCTTCTTGCATAGCTATACCCTAGTGCACATCCTCAGTGGCCTCATCAATAGTGTTAGGCTCAATTTGAGATACAAAAGCTACAAAATTGCAAAAAATTCGTAAGGAACTAGGAGTTACCACTCCCGTAGATATGTCACCTATTACTTTGT
>NC_032009.1:4662497-4728366 GCF_001865875.1 Lupinus angustifolius | reverse complement strand
TGCCTAGGATGCACATATTACATGTATTTATATGGTGCATGAACATATTATAAATGACATATCTAAAAACTTAAAATGATTTAAAGTTTTATGCATATGAGACATGTATAGAGTTTACCTAAGCCTTAGACTCAACCTAAACTAACTATTAGTCTAAGTCTAATACCAATCTAGAGACTTAAGCATGCTGATTTGTTGATGATCTTCAAGCTTTCATAATCACAAGTTGACCTCATCAAAACTAAACACATAGAGAGAGCTTTCCAAAGTGCTATCTTGACATGTGCACTTTCAAATGTGAGGGAGATGAAAGGGTCAAAGGGATGCAAGTGATGAATTTGATCCGAGAATTTGAAATGAAAATGATGAGAGATTCAGAAACAATCAAGGAATACTCTGATGAACTTCTAGCCATTGCCAACAATGTAATACTTCTTGGTATTGAATTTTATGATTCTAAAATAGTTCAAAAGATTCTAGTTACATTTCCTGAAAAATATGAAGCTGTAATTTCATCTCTAGAAATGTCTAAGGATATGTCAAGCATCACCTTGGCAGAAATGTTAAATGCATTATAAGCACAAAAACAAAGGAGACTTATAAGACAAGATGGATAACTAGAGAATAATTTCCAAACTAAATTACAATACAAAAATGGTTGGAATGACAAAAGGAGGAGGCAAAATAATAACTACAAAACTGCAGGTTCTACTAATACCAAATACAATAACTAAAGTAGCAACAATGAAGTCTTTCCACCTTGTTCCTACTGCAAAAAACTAATCATCCACAAAACAGATGTTGGCGGAGGCCAGATACAAGATGTTATAAGTGTGACTAGTTAGGTCACATGGAAAAGATATACAAGTCTCAACAATAACAACAATAATAACAAGGATAAGCTCAGGTTGTTGATGATCAACTAGAAGAAGAACAATTGTCCTTAGTATCATGCTTTGACGCCAACTGTTCCACATAAAGTTGACTCATTAATAGTGGTTGTACAAACCACATGACTTATGATCTGGAGCTATTTAGAGAGCTTGACAAAATTGCTATTTCCAAAGTCAGAATTAGAAATTGGGCATATATTGCAACAAAAGGCAAATGAAAAGTTGAAATTAAAAGTTACACAGGTTTGAAATTAATTTATGATGTCTTATATGTTCCAAAAATTAACAACAACTTGTTAAGTGTTCCTCAGTTGATGGAGAAACACTATAAAGTTTTATTTGAAGACAAACATTGCAGGATTAAAGATTCAGAAGGTAGAGAAGTGTTCAAAGTTCAAATGAAAGGCAAAAGCTTTGTGTTAGATTTGATGAAAGATGAGCAAGTTGCAGTACACAAAAAAGACACAGAAACAAAGTCTCTTACACCCATTGTCTGGCGATATGGAAAGCAAACAACACTTCCTTTTCCACAAAATAGGATATGGAATGCTACACAAAAGCTACAACTTATACAGACAAATGTTGGAGGACCTATGAGTATATCATCAGGTGTTGTAGGATATAAAGAAATTGCAATTGACTAGAAAGGATAGATACAATGAAGGAGGAGCACATGATGATTGAAAAAAATGAGACATAGAAGTTGTTAGAGATGTCCAAACACAAGATGAGTATAGGAGTCAAATGGGTTTACATAACTAAGTTCAATCTTGATATATATGTGAACAAGTATAAGACAAAAACTTGAAATTTGAAGCTCCAGAGTTAAGGAGGAGTGTTGATTAGTATGACTCAGAAGTTGTTATGTTTCTATTCATTAGGCAATAAAGAGTCAATATTGTTGTTAGGAATATTTTCATCTACTATGCTGGAGCATTTATATGACTCATTATGTTATTCATGTAGGAATTTATTTTTCTGCATCAGTTTTATTTTTCATGTTATATAAATTATGTCTTGTTGATGAATAAAATGAAGTCTTCTTCTACATAACATATTTCTTCTCTGCACTTTTGCTTGCTACATAACCAACATTTGGAAATATTAAT
Organism: Lupinus angustifolius; assembly: GCF_001865875.1. Classification (NCBI taxonomy): domain Eukaryota; kingdom Viridiplantae; phylum Streptophyta; class Magnoliopsida; order Fabales; family Fabaceae; genus Lupinus; species Lupinus angustifolius. The sequence continues at coordinate 4,726,364 of NC_032009.1, read as the reverse complement.
TATAGTCGTGGAGGAAGAATATACTTTTTCAGTGTTTTAAAGTTTTTAGATAAGATTAGAACGTCTTATATCATAAAGAAAGTTGAGTAGCATCTATTATAAAAAAAAGGTGATAGTGTGTCATTTTAGATGTTTTTGGCATGCATGAATATAATTCTAAATTTTACAGTAAGAAGAAAGGTCATATGGAGGATACTTCAAAAAGTGATGAGTTTATAAATTAGGTCGTATTTAATAAGCTTTTTGAGTTAGTTTATGAGCTTGTAAGATAGAGACTAAATTTTACACATATCAGCCTAGGTAATCAATCATGGATAGATGAGCATCCCGAAAATGCCATAATAAGTAGCAGGATGGTAGTTATAACTAAGGGAAATATAATACCACAACCAACCCTTAAAATTTATACCTCACATACAAATAATCAAACATACAACAAATTTAAAACACGTTGGTAGATTATAATCATAACTCATAGCATACAATACTATGAGTGTGAGGGAAAAGGTCTAACAATTCAATCTAACATAAACATTCATAAAATATAACTAAATAAGTATAATAGCGTCTAAGGCTTAAATATAACAGCCCAAGCCTCTAAGGCTTCAATATATTAGATTAAGTCTCTAAGGCTTTGTTTAGGAGTGAGGTTTGAGAGGGAAAGGGAAGGAAAGAGATAGCTTTTAAAAGTCTTCCCCTTGTTTGGGAGTTGGGTGAAGGAGAGGGGAAGATTTTGGAGGATTTCTCAAACCTTCCATGTGTCTATTTTTGAAGTCCCTCAATTTGAGGTTTTTTGAGATAAAATGTCAAAACAGCTAAATATTCTTAATAATATTATATAACTATACATACATTATTTTCCATTTCTCATTTTTAACTACATTTTTAAAGAAAAAATAAAAAAATATTCGTACAATATCATTAGTTTACCATCCGTTATCTAAATTTCATACTCTCAAACAAGGGAGGGGATTTCCTTCTTTTTCTCTTCTCTTCCTCCTCTTCCTAACCTTTGATCCCTCTTCTTCCATTTCTCTCATAATTCCCAAACAAAGCCTAAGGCTACATTTGGAAGTTATGATAGAAAAGGATGGAGAAAAATCAAATGGCTAAGAAGGGGGAGGAAAGGAGGAGGAAAGGAAGGCAATCATCTCCCTAGTTTTGGAGTATGAAATTTAGATGTGTAGGGTAAACTAATGATAATGTTATAATATTTTTATTTTTACTGTCAAAATGTAATTAACAATGAGAAATGAACAATAATATATAATTATATACTTTCACTAAAATTATTTAGGTAATTTTATATTTTGACTCCAAAAAAACTCTAAATTTAGGGAACTATAATAATAGACAGATGAACAATTTTAAAGAGTTTGAGAAACCCTTCAAAATTTCAATCTCTCATTCATCCAATTTCTAAATAAGAGAAGACTTTCTAAAATCATTCATTTCCTTCCCTTTAAGAATTCAATATAAATATATAACAGAACAAGTTTTGAAGCTTTAAAATTGTGGCAGTGAATTGGGTTTAAGATGCTCATAATAATATAGTGTGTACGACAAGTATGCGGTTCATAGTTAATGAGGGGTTTAATTTTTAATTTATATAAGTAATTTTAAATTTTACTTATTTTTTTCTTATACAAATTATTTTTATTCTTACATGCTCACTCTTACATTTGTTAATTATTACATTTCAGTTATTAATTTATTCAATATTTTGTTCATTAAAGTAGTTATTGTATATATTATCATAGCTTATATAAAATTAAAATCAATGTTCGCCTACCAACACGACATAGTATATATGGTGTAAGACCCCAAAAGAGATTAGTACTCAAAAAAATTAGTATCCTCTTTATGAACAAAACATGAAATTACACAAGACACATTAAGAATGTGCAAAAAAATAAATAAACTATGTTCGACTCAAGTCCATATAAGTAAAAAATATCTCACGTCCTCACAATTTTCATGAGACATTTTTTGTTTACACGTTAGTGTAATTTACATAATTAATTATTTATGTATATATAATGGATACTCACTTTTTGCCATTATGAAGTACTTTAAATTCTCATTTTTGTTTAATTTTTATGTACAAACTTTATTAATTTTCTTATGATAGATAAGAGTCATTATCTTTGCCTAGAAAATGTAGGACGAGCCCTATGTAGAAGTAAGGAGAAGATGCTCTGCAAGAAACAGTGACAAGAAATTGCCATTTGTAATCAGAAAAGGCAAAGCTTGTTTCACTTCATTGTGAAGGGGAGAAAATTTGAATGTGGCATGGAAGTTATAGAAGTGAGGGTAAGAAGTAGAGTAAGGTGCGTGTTTAAGCCTTGTGTCCTATTTTTTTATTAACGTCTGAATTCGCCAGATTGGGAGCAGGTAGAAGAAGGAATGGGAAAATAACAAAAAAAATATAAGAAAAAAGGTCTGATCACATGTTATTAGAAATGGCAAAATAGACCATTGTTAACCAGCAAATAGGTGTATAAATATTATCTTAGTGTCACATATAAGTATAGAGTAAGGAGTTATCGAATCTACAAGGACTTACTAGATACCAGCTTTTCAATCTAAATTGGTTTTGAAAATGGGTTTTGTTTGTTTGAAGACACAAGTAAATCGAAATTGTAATGATAAAGAGAGCTTAGATTGAACTTCACACTTACAATATACACACCTGATTCTTAAAACAATTCATTCGGTAATGATTATTCTATACAATGACCTCAAAATTATTAAAAGGTAATGTCTTAGTCGATTTAGCAACTTATGTGTGAAAGACCTATGTCTAGTGACTTTGATACATAAGTATAAGCAATATGACTTACAAAATCATGTCTCTATGTCTAGTGATGTACGCATGTAAGTTGAGTAAAAATGCAACACCTCAAGTGTACTAGCCACCAATGTCTTAGTCTATGCTAGTATTTTATCATAGGTAAGTCTATATCTAGTAAATACAATGATAAAATTTAGAATTATGAATCTTCAAACATGCCTCTATGTCTAGTAACACATGTCATTCAGTTTGAGAGTTATAGAATCACAATATTAGTTATATGTCTAGATACCAAAAAAGTAAAGTGCATGAAATGACAAATAATATAAATCTATGTCTAGTAAATGTACTACTTGTTAAGTTATGAAATTCAGAATAATGCAAGAAAGAACCAAAGCAACTTATTCTAATATCATGCAATAAGATTATTTAACTTAAAGCAAACATAAAATAAATACACAACTCAAATATAAAAAAATGGTGAATACTCAGTGTGTATAAATCAAACTCATGTTACATTCATTCCCAACAGAAGTTTTAGCTACTCATGTTCACAATGTGTAAATAAGATAGGGATAAAACACAACTCATGGGGTGGTAGAATCACACAAATGAGTGTAAATTAACTCCTTTAATACTTACACCTTGATCCCATGACTAATATGAGCTAAACTACCTTAAAAACTCTTAAAATAAGTATTAGAAATCAATATTACAAAGTGTATGTCAAATGGCTCGAGTTAGAAGTCCTTAAATAGTATTCTGGTGTTGTTCTATGCGCTCAGCGCACCACCCACTACGCTCAGCGCAGACAGAACCGTAGCAAATTGCTGATTTTTGTTGCTACATGTGGTGAGCATGGAAACCTTCTCTTAGCGTAGTGATGTTTTTCATTTCGACAATCCGATCATTCACATTGAAGCCCCATTACTCAGGAACAACATATCAAAATTCCAGCTCAATCTAAAGGTGGATGAAGGTGTTATCATGATTTTACTTAGGCATATCATGGCTGAATTCTTGTTTTTGTTCAGCATTTATCTTTTTGCCATAATTACTCCGGATTAAGCTTACAAAACTCTACCAAGATGAGATTTGCCCATTTAAACAAGTTTTAATTATGTATTAGTATAATTTCATTTATTTGAGTTGATTAATTAGTTAAAGTATCATAAAAAGAACATATAAAATATGATAAATTTGGCACTTAACAACCACACATGCTTTTAGTAAGAACAAGCAACTCTTCTCTTGCATTTTAATAAGGCCAACTTATATTTTTGGTCCATAAAATTACTGTTTTCATTTTAAAAAAGAGGATTTGGTGTAAAGTTCACGATTGTGTTGTGATCTTGCTGCACTTTAACCGTGATTGGGAGCAACGAATTTCTACTCCACTTCCCCCATCTTGTCGCGATGAAGGGACAAAATGTTCCACTTCTATACTATTCTAGTGTGACAACAAGCAATTAACTATCTATATAGGCTAATTTATCAGTTGATCTTACTATTGCGCCCTATTTCTTACCTACCATATGTGGGAAGAATTAAAAGAAGGGATAAGTTTCTTCCACTCCCTAAAAATTGGAGCCACTACTGTGTTTTATATTTGACAAGGGTTTATCTTAATCTTATGTCTTGTGTACAACAGAGAATCAAGACCTACATAATTCTTGGATTGTTGGACCAAACTGCGATCGGGGAGTTCCATCGTTACCGGGGAATGGGAAGAATGGAGAGTTACAATTGAGACACCACATCTTGAACCAATACCTTAAGGCATTAGTTTCATCAGTCTTTTCTACTTATAAAACATTTCACGTCTCCCCACATATCAAATGTGGGACTTCACACTTGAATAAACTCAACAATCTCCCCCTCAACTATCGGTAGCACACACTTTCTGGTTCGCTCCCCCTTAAGTCCATCATGTCCAAGCCGAACTATTGCTTCTAATACTACTTGTTGGACCAGACTAAGACAGGGGAGTTCCATTATTACCAGAGTATGAGAAGAGTGGAGAGCTACAAGTGAGACACCACACCTTGAACCAAAACCTAAAGACATTAGTTTCATTAGTCTATTCTATTTATAAACTCTTTCACTCCTCCTCGCGTATTCAATATGGGAGTTCACATCTTAATTCGTCTTTTCTACCTCAAGAGAAGGAAGTAGTAGCCCAATGTTAGTTATCGCATTTCGACTTAAGGAGATAAAGCAAGATATTAATTGAGTCCACACTTTCAATCTCTAAAGATTTTTGTTAAATTATAAAGATAAAAGAAAATTCCAACATTTTTCATGGTCTGCCTTTCCCACTTCGAAGAGTAAAATGGAAACCTTTATATCGATTATAGCATCTCAACTTAAAGGGATGATAGATATAATCTTAATTGTCGCCATACTTTTAATCCATACTATATTTTTATTATTTAATATTTAAACTTTAAATTATTTTTAAATACTTATATAATTATTTATTATCTAAACATTAAAATAAAGTTTTATATATTATATTGCTTACTATCATTAAATGTTACCATCTAATATTTATTATGATATTAAAAATTTATTTTATTTATCATTATTATATAAAAAATAAAAGAAATAAACCTTTTAAATAAACAGGAAAAGAAAAGGTGGTTCATACGTGCAACAGCGAGAGCACCACATGGCATAACAAGATTGGAGGCGTGGAAAGCATGATGATAAAGTTGACATCCTATGAGATCTGAAAATAGACATAGAAACTAAGAAATGGTCCTCTACGGTGCATCTAATCATTATTATTGGTTTAGGAAACACATAGACAACATGCCATGTTGACATTTGCCCCAATTTTAAAAAAAAAATGGTTGTTGAATCAATGGTGGCAACATATGAAACCTGCAATCAATGATTGTTTTGTGTTATATTTTTTCAAAGTGTTAATAATACTTGCATGTGCACGAGTCGCACTGAATACTATCAAGGAAGTATGAGGTCGATTCCACATAGACTTAATAATAATTCGTCATATTCACTTAAGAGAGTGAAATAGAACCATATGTCTGATACCATATATCAATTTAATGATGTAGAAAACACAATTTTATTGCATTCACTTCCCAATCTTTAAAGATTTTTTGTTATAAGATTTAAATAGATGACTAATCATTTCTCATTATTTACTCGTCCATTTTTAGTGAGTGAAGTAAAGCTCTATCTCTAATATCACATCTCAACTTAAGAGGTGACAAATATGATTTTAGTTGTTACCATTTCATTAATTCTTATAATATTTTTTAATTAATTGAAGAGAAAAATATTTGTTTAATTGCATGCCCATTATTTATTAAAGAATAGGAATATTTATTATTACGTATAAAAAATAACTTTAATAAATGAGTCCTTATTTATTTATTTAAGGGTAAAATATTTTGTTTTTTATTTATTAAAAACGAAAATTAATAAATTAACAAAGATTTAATTTTATAATAATAAAAGAAAATAATTATTATTAAAAAACGAAATTAAAGGAAATAAATGAAAAGAGAAGACGAAAAGAAAGTGCATACATGGGTCTAACATAAAAAAGGATGAGAGGAATAACACAAATTTATTTCTCTATTTCTGTAAGTGTCATTGTATTTTTTATAATTTTATGTGTCTCTATTTCTGTGTGTGTTATTTCTCTAGGACATTGGACACAATTTTTCTTGAGAAAGAATTCTGACATTAATTGAGAGTGCAAAGCGTCAAGGATTGCATTAGTAATATTTTGCCTATGTTTTGTTGAAAACAAGGAGTTAATTAAAGCTTGAAGATGTCTCAACAATCAACATGTTGATGGCTCAAGTGGTGTCTTATTAGACTTAGGTTATAATTCTTTATTATCTTTTTAGAAGTCTAAGATGCTTATCATAGATATTGAGTTTAGGTTAGGTAAACCTAGGTGTGAGTCTCACAAGACTTAATAAAGTAATTAATCCACTAAAATGAGACATCATCTAGAAGTATATGATAATTAGGTTCATGCATTTTATACATTGATTTTATGCATTAAAGGTATTATATTTGGAAATCATGTATTGCATGAGCATATAACATATAAGTAGTTTACAATTTAATCATGTATTAAAAAATACATTGCTTAATCGATTAACCTCATGACTTAATCGATTAACGTGAGTGTTTTCTGCTATTTTCAACTACATAACTGAAAACCTGTTTTTAGAGACAAAATTTGTTTTGTATAAATACTGGCTAATTGCAGAAACGGCTAAGAAAGAAAAACACAAAGAAAAGAGATAGATCATCATTGTTTGAATCTATTAGAGAGTGTTGAATAAGGAGAAATATTAGATCATGCTAAGGCTTTAGATTTCATATTCATATTGCATGATTCTTGAAAAGTTTTCTTGCATATTCTTATGTTTCTTGAAAAGAAAAAGAGATAGTTCTTTATGATTGCATATTTTCAGAAACCTCATGCATGAACATTCATATTAGACTAGGAAGTCTTGTGAGTTCTTACTTATGTTTTAGTCTTTGATCTTTATTGTAATATCTGAATATTAAGTACTCATTCATAACTCAAAGCATTGTTAATTCAAGGATTGGGAAAATCCTAGCTGCGATTAGGTAAGGTGTTCTTCACACAAAGACATGAAGGTCTTGGGATAAAGAGCGATACCTTGGTTGGGGCCGAATCGCGTAAGAAAGGTTTTCTTGGGAGGCGGTTTTGGGAAAGGTCAAACCAAGGGTGACGAAGTTCTTTGAGTTCCAAGAAAGGAGCGTTCGAGTCTTGTATTTGGAAGCGTGTATGTAACGTACATTGTATCTGAGAAATAATAGAGCATGTGTAGTTGTTGACATTGGAGAAATCAGAATTATGATGGATGGTGGTGTAGTGAAGACATTATGTGAGGTTAAGCACATAACATAATTGAAGAAGAATATAATTTTTTTGGGGACATTGCAGGCCAAAGGATTCATCTATAGAGTTGATGGTGATATAACAAGATCTTGCTCCTGACCTTGTCACAATTTTGATGAAGACACTAAGATCACAAAAAGAAGTAAAAGGATGAAGAGTTTGAAGATATAGAAAATCAAGCTTCAAGAACAATATAATTGTAAGTCTCCAATATGTACTTTATCCTTAATATCTTTTATATATTAAATAACAATTCTCTTAAGTGGAAAAATAATTTTGAAATCAATTGGAAACTCTTAGTCAAAATAAATCAAATTTCAAAATGCTAAGTAGCAGGTTACTTCACCTGAGTAACAAGTTACTGGACTTGAGTAACATGTTACTTGGACTGTGTGATAGTAAGTAACAGGTTACTATGACTGAGTAACATGTTACTAAGATCGAGTAATAGGTTACCAAATTGAGTAATGAGTTACCCATCAAAAATTAACACAGAGTAACCGATTACTCAATTGGGCAGTAAGTTTGGGTAATCGGTTACAGACTTTAGTAATTGCAAATCAATATATAAGTGAAAAATTTCTTGTGCTGCAAGAGTAATGGATGTAACCTTCGGTGGACAAGAAGACGAATCAATATAAAATCATTGTGTACTCTTTGTCTTCTCCTTACTCTCTTGGTTTTTCAGTTTTCTAAACTTGGAAAATTTTCTCCACATTTTCTGCTACAACATACTCTCTTTTATAGCAGAAAAATTCACCATTGTTTTGTCAACTAATTCACCCTCTCTCCGTAGCCATCTTACATTTACAATTAACACCAGAGCTTAGTTTGGGTAAGTTACTCCCATGATCCTTTTTTAAAGATTGCCTCAAAATTGTTTTTTGGAGAAGGTTCCAACATCAATCCCCTTCCAAGTTTCATTAGAGAGTGCTACGATTTCTAAAAAATCGGGATGATAATCTTCATAGAATCTCAAGACCTGGATATCTGGAGTGAGATTGAGGAAGAGCCTAATGAGCCCTTTGTTGTGATTAATGGTGTAAGGGAAGCCAAACCAAAATGTACTTGGAATGATGAGGATAAAAAGAAAGTGCATTATGATGTTAAAGCCAAAATTATCCTCACCTCAGCCCTAGGAATTAACGAATTCTTTAGGGTGTCTAATTGTCAATCCTCTAAGGATACATGGGACACCTTAGAGACTAAAAATGAGGGAACTGAGGAAGCTAAACGTTTCAAACTCAATACTTTTTCGCAAGAGTATGAGATGTTTCGCATGAAACCTGGAGAAAAGATCCTTGATCTCCAAAAGCGTGCCACTCACCTTACAAACCACTTGATTGAACTTAGAAAGGTGTTGTCAAACAATGATCTTAACTTAAAGGTTCTTAGGTCACTAATAAGAACTTGGTAACCCAAAGTTATAGCCATATTAAAAAAGAAAAGTCTCTCTCAAATGTCATTGGCTGCACAATTTGAAAAATTACAGGAACATTAGTAGGAATTAAGCCAACCCGAGCGGCATGAGGAGCAAGAAAAGAAGAAGAAGAATATTTCACTAAAAGAAAAGATAGAAGCATGCCATACCTATGATAATGACTCAGAATAGGAAGAGGAAGACATGGGTCTACTTGTTAAGAAGTTTAGCAGATTTCTCAAAAGGAACAACATAAATAAATGTGGACTATCAAGAGATTTAGAAAAAGCAATGAGGCTTTAACCTCATATCAAACTTTGACATACTTTGAATGTTGAAAGGAGGGCCAAATGAAGGCAGATTGTCCTTAACTAAAGAAGAATCCCTTCAAAGGGAAAGCATAAAAGAAGACATGGAGAAAAGCATATATAGCCTGGGGAGACAATATACAAGCTCCAAGTTTGAGCCTGAAAATGCCGAGAAGACGCACCTGTCTCTAATGGCATCTCATCACTCAAATGATGAATAGGTAAGTGATTCTAAAACTTTAAATAATCCTTCATTTTTTGAACTTCAAAATGATTTTAATGAATTAAATAGTTAATATGTCAAACTATCTAAGTTATTTTCTAAACAGAAAAGTGAGTTAGACATATTTAGAAATAAACCTTCTTCTTCTTCATGTTCTAACTGGATTGCTCTTAAAAATATTTCTTCCTTGAATCTTAAACTTAAAAGTTTAAGCAAGAGTAGTAAAAATTTAGACAATTTTTCTATTTTATCCTGATTCCAAAATAGAGACACTCCACCGACCGAAGATGTCTAGGTTTTTCAAGCAACTTTTCTTATAAGAAGAATGAGGTCTCTACGAAACCAATTTTTCTTAAACAATGTATCCGTATTCCAAAGATTCATAAAACTAATACTAGGATACATAAGCATCATCTCATATATAATTATTGCAATGACTCTGGGCACACACCAAATACATGTATGATTAGAAAATATGGTGTGCCTTTATGATATTTCAAATGGATAGAGAAATGTGCTAACCATCTAAGACCCAAGTTAAGTTGGGTACCTAATGTAAATTAACCTATTTTATCCTGATTCATTTGCTTGTCGACGTGCAAACTACATCCAGACCTCCACTTCTGATCTCATGAGATTTGCTTCACTAGAAGAAATCAAATGTTTTATACAAAGACTTCTTCACACAGACTTCTGTTGGAAATAATTTCTAATTACTCCCCTTCACTTCTAATTTATTATCCTAACGAGATCTCTCTTGGACCTTGACCACAATTGACAATTTCTCTCAAATTTCTCTCTTTTCTCCTAGGTGATACCTTACACCAACAAAGAGATAAATTCACAAAAAATGATGATAAAGTATATGTACAACTTCCTAATGCACCTTCAATGTGGTAAAACATACACTAACAACTCTGCACATAACCCTTTGATGAATCTCACATATAGAGATAAAAATGAATGACTAAGATTCACAGAAGGAAATCTTTGAAACTTTCAAGATATGAAATGCTTTCTTTTCAAAGACAGTAAAACATTCTCTCTTTTTCACATGAAATGTTTTTTCTTTACTCAATGAATCACTCTTAAATCAAGTATGAAATTTCTTGTTTTTTGAGTTCTATTTTCGTTCCAAAAATTGATACCTTTGCATATGGGAAAAGATGGTAAAATATCATTTAGTTTTGAAACTATTCTGTTGGGGATAATTGATTAAATTCTCACTTAATCAATTAAATTCTCACTTAATCAATTAAATTCTCACTTAATCGATTAACGTTTCTTTGAAACATCCCAGATTTCAAAATAGAAACTTATTTAATGGATTAACCATGTTCTTAATCTACTAACAGATTTCCCACTTACAAAGACTTAATCGATTGGATAAAGTCTTAATTGATTATGATTTTGCAAAAGACTTATTGGATTATGAATGAACCTCTCACATGAACAATGTTTGCATGATGCATGACTATGAAAAGGATATGAATATAAGTGCCCAAAATCATGTATGCATTCTAAAATATGTTTTAATCATGACATGAATGAAAAATCTCTTTTATGCTAATATGGTCATATTATGTGAGATTTGTCAAAGGTTCGTCTAACCTATAGTCTACCAATTCAAAGCATCTTATAGGACCTAAAAAGAAAATAATTACTATTATTCTACATGATTCTTGCTTGAATATGAGTCTTGTGATGTTGTTGTTGATGTGTTCATTGTCTTTAAGCTTTAGTTTTTTTCCATCAAAATCATGATCTTCTATGCTTGCCCTATCTAGACTAGCCAATAGGAGGTGGTTGGCAGAAGCCACTAAAGATGTTAAACATAAAGCTAAGTTGTCTGAGGCGGGCCTTGGTTTCCATTTCTTGTCTATGCAACTCCACCATAAGCCTTTCCATGCATGGCTTGCATTCCATTATCAATACGCTCATTGAGGCATTTATTCATAGCATCCAAATGAGCCAAACCAAAAGATAGTGCTTGAGGCATAGTAGGTACCTCATTTGATTGTGAAGCTTGGGTTTGCTTAGCTGGAATATTATCTTCATACTCATCTGATATCTCAGCAATGGTTTGATGGTCCTCCTAATACATCGATACTCCACTATATTTTAATATACTCATCCATGGATCAAGCTATTATCAATGAAATGTTATCTATGATTCACCGTAATTAAGTCCTCATTACTTGTATCAATGCCAACATGTTCAATGACACGTGATATGAAAATCTCATAGGCCAACAATCTAGATGAAGAGGAAGCAATACCATACATCACCTTCAGAATCTCAGTAGGCCAATTAACCATGAGTCCTTCTTTCACAACATACATTAGATTCAAATTGTTACTCGTTAGTTGAGCATGGTTGGTGTTTCTCTGAACCAACACGTAAGCGATAAGGTAATGAATAAGCCAATCCTCAATAGACATTGAACCAGCCTTGGTCAACTCATCTTTCACATAATAGCGAGGTCCTCTTGGGCATGACTTATACATTTCAACCGAATCATTCGAGTTCCACAACACGTTGTAGCAGTGACCCATAGGAGAGCAATCACTAGTTAGGCCTCCAACTTCTAGAAATAACTCCTCATCCAATGTAGTCAATTTTTCTTTTACAAAACTAACATATTTTCCACCATTTCATAAAAGTTGCTTTAAATTTCTCCAACTAGAGAAGGGTAGATATTACGATGCAGTTCCAGAAAAGTGTTAGATCCTTGAGCCTTTAATTCATGAGGGAATTGGAAGCCTTGCTCCACCATCCAAGCCATGTTTGTATACCGAATGTAAGTCTTGTTTTGGCCAACAAACTTTGCTAATATTTCTACTTGTAGAGCTGAAGAGTAGTTAGAATCATTCCCAATGAAGTTTATGCCTCCTTGTGAAGAGGATGCACCGCCAACCTTCACATTTCTCATACGCCCAGAATGGAAAAGAGATCGGTTAATCCCAACAGTACTCTTTACTCTCTGTAGCCTTCCTTCACTCATAATTTCAACTTAATTAATGGATAATCAATTACCTTAGTCAGTTGAGTAGATAGGGGTTATGGTTTCTAAATAGGGTAAGTTCTAGGTTTTGTGACTCCAAGGGGAAATTGATGGAATACAAGGTAAAAGCTATAGAGTGGATGAAAATTGGTAATGGGGTTCTCAGTTTGACACAAATTATAGAAAATTTGAGGTTTAGGGTAGATTTCTAGAGAAAGATGAAGTTCTAGGGTTTTGAAATTCGTATTTAATCATTGTTACTAGAATTGTATTTAATAGATTAATTGTAGTGTTAATCCATTAACGAATTGAAATATTTTGCCCAAATAATCGATTATGGGCCAATTTAATTGATTAAAATAATTAAAAGTTGTTCCAGGTAATCGATTAAGGGATGTTTAATCGATTAACACACTTAAAAATAAGACAAGTAATCGATTAACTAAGGTATTAATCGATTAATCACATTTCTTTCACACCAATCAATATATTTCAAACTTTGCTTGGGGAATGTTAAGATCTAACTAGACAGAACTTATCTTATATAACTATCAATCATAGAGAAGGATACGTAAACAAATAAAACACATATAAGCAATTATGACATGCATTCAAGCAAACAAGATAGGCATTTGAATAAAGATAAAAATGATTCATGAATTTTAACACAACTTTGATACAACTAAAAAATATATGATTCATCAAGAATTCATAGCTCTCTTCTTAACATAGAGAAATTATCTTAAGGAAGAGGTTTAATGAAAATGTCAGCTAGTTGTTTTAAAGTTTCAACAAATTCAATCATACAATCACCTTTTTGAACATGATCTCGTAAGATATGATGCCTTATTTCTATATACTTGGTGCGAGAATGCAAAACAAGATTCTTGGACAAATTATAACACTAATATTCATCCATAGGATTTAAGCGCAACGCACACCAACGTCAATGTATTCTGCTTCGGTGGTTGAAAGAGCAACACATGCTTGCTTCTTACTATGCCAAGAAACTATAGAGCTACCTAATAGATGGCAAGTACCAGTAGTACTTTTCGTATCCATATTACATCCAACAAAATTGGAATCAAAATAACCTATTAAGCTAAAAGATGCATCCATGGGATACCATAATCCCATGCTTAATGTTCCTTTCATGTATTTCACAATTCTTTTAGTAGTTGTGAGATGTGATTCTTTAGGATTAGCTTGATATCTAGCACACATGCACACACTAAACATAATATCGGGTCTACTTGAAGTTAGATAAAGTAAAGATCCTATCATACCATAATATTTTGTTACCTCGATAGACTTGCCTTTCTCATCCTTATCAAGATAACATGAAGTAGCCATAGGTGTGAAAGAATGATTTGCTTTTTCCATGTATAATATCTTTAATAGCTCCTTGCAATACTTTGTTTGATGAACAAATATGTCATTGTCCATTACCTTGATTTATAGCCCTAGAAAGAAAGTAAGCTCTCCCATTATAGACATTTCAAACTCTCCTTTCATTAAATCAGAAAAGTTCTTACAAAAAACATCATTAGTATCACCAAATATAATATCATCAATATATATTTGAACTAACATGATATATTTTTCTGATTTTAATATAAAAAATGTGGTATCAACCTTATCACTTTCAAATCATTCTCTAAAAGGAATGAGCTAAACCTATCATACAAAGTCCAGGAGCTTGCTTTAATCCATATAAGGTATTTTTCAACTTGAAAACATGATTAGGAAATTGATAGTTTTCAAAACCAGGAGGTTATCCCTCATGTATCTCTTCTTGAATAAAGCCATTCAAGAAACCACGTTTTACATCCATTTGAAAAAGTTTGAAGTGCATAATAGATCCAAAGGGTAGAAGCATCATGATAGCCTTTAATCTTGCTATGAGAGCATAAGTCTCATCATTATCAATACATTCTTCTTGATTGTAACCTTTACCTACCAATCTAGCATTGTTTCTAATAATCATGTCGGACTAATCAAGTTTATTTCTAAACACCCATTTTATGCCTATAATTGGAGGATCACTTGGTCTAGGGGCTAAATCCAAGACTTCGTTTCTTTCGAATTGGTTTAGCTCTTCTTGCATAAATAGTGACCAATTCTCGTCGTCAATGGCCTCATCAGTAGTTTTAGGCTCAATTTGAGAAACATATGCAAAGAAATTACAAATATTTCACAAAGAATTTCGGGTTACCACTCCCTTAGAAATGTCACCTATAACGTTGTCGATAGGATGATCTTTCTTTGTCTTCCAAGGTTGTGGCATTATTGCATGTTCTTGAATTGAACCTTGATCTTATTTCTTTACTTTATAGATTGTTGATCTTTCAAGTATGCATCCTCAAGAGTACCTACATCATCAACCATACCTTTCTCCTCTTTTGGAGAAGATTCATCAAATACAATATGAATATACTTTTCTACCATCATTGTAATTTTGTTAAAGACTCTACATGCTTTATTATGATTAGAATACCCAAGAAATATTCCTAAATAAGCCTTTGAATCAAAAATTTCTTAACAGTTCTTTACCATTGTTCAAAATGAAGCGTTTGCATCCAAAATTGTGAAAAGAGAAATATTCTATTTTTGGCCTTTATACAGTTCATAGGGGTTTTCATTAACAATAGGCTTTAAGAGTATTCTATTCATAGCATAACAAGCAGTGTGAACCACATTTGTGGAAAAGTACTTGGGCGCTTTGCTCTCATTCAACATGGTTCTAGCCAACTCCTCAAGAACTCGATTTTTCCTTTTAACAACTACATATTGTTCAAGAGTTCTAGGAGCGAAAAGTTGGTGTTCAATACGATGTTCCGAGCAAAACTTGTCGAACTTGTGGTTTCAAATTCGCCACCTTGATCACTTCTTATGGTCAGAATTTTATGATTCATTTTGTTTTGGATTAGCTTGGCCTGTCGCTTAAAAGATTTAAAAGTGTCACTTTTTAGTGCAAGAAATAGAGTCCGTGTGAATCTAGAATAAAAATTATCCACAATAACAAGTGCAGAGTAATTTCCATCAAAACTCATTATTTGATATGGTCCAACCAAGCCCAAATGAAGTAACTCTAATGGCCTTGTTGTGGATACCATGTTTTTTTTAGAAGAAAAGGAACTTTTGACTTGTTTGCATTTTCACAAGAGTCACAAGTTTCTTCCGTTTTAAATTTGGGTTTAGGTAGTCTAATTAATATGATCTTTCTAGACAACTAGTTCAAATGGAGATGAGCACCCTACCTATGTGAAATCCAATTACCATCCTCTTTTGAAATAAGACATTTTGAAAATAATGAGGAGATATCATCCAAATCACTCATATATATGTTATTAGTTCTATGACCAATAAATTTAACGCTATCGTCATTGTCACTTTTAATAATGTAGCACTTGGAGTTAATCACATTTGGCTAATGCTTAGAAGGTTATGCTACAAGCCTTCCATATAGAGGACATTCTCAATGATAGTTTGTGAAACATTACCAATCTTATGAACTCCAAGAATCTTGCCTTGATTGTTATCACTATATGTGACATGATCCTTTTCCTTTGGTGAAAGCTAAATAAACTTGGACTTATAAATCGTCATATGCCTAGAACACCCGTTGTTCAGATACCATTAATGTCCAAATATCCTTAGGCACACCTCCCTGGAGTTTCCTTGCTTGCTTGTTTTGCAAGTATCATGATTTTTAGTCATAAGGCATAATTTGGTCGATTCTTCATCGTCTGAGGTGCTTGATAAGGCTTCTTCATCGGGTACATTCCAAAAGATATAGTCTTTCTTAGCCTTTATGTCCCGTGCTTCTTTCTTGTTATTCTCAACCCTATTGGGATAGGTAGGACATGAGAAGTTCATGTGTCTTACCTTCCCACACTCATCGAAAGTGATCTTCTCCTTTGTATTCTTACTCTTCTTGGTGGAATCTCTTGGTTCTTTCTGTTGAAACCTTCTAAATGCTCTTGTCTTCTTTAAGAATTTTCTATACTTATTCATAAGGAGAGACATGGTTTCATCTTTAATATCGGAGGAATCAGAGTCTTCATCACAATGTGTCGTCTCTTGAATTTTTACATTCGATGTTATATTCTTGAGGGAGATGCCTTTTTTTCTCTTGTCTAATTCTTCATGTTGTGTCAAATGGCCTAGCTTCATCTCATGTTCTTGTTGTTTTCCAAAAAGTGTTGCGAGTTACTTTGAATCCTGGCCTTGGATTCCATAATAGTCGTCATCTTAGGTTGTCATGCCCTATCAAGACATCTTAAAACTTTGTTAGTCAATTCACCATTAGCAAACATTTTATCTAATGCAACAAGATGATTAACAATATATGTAAATTGTTTTTGCATAGCATTTATTGATTTATTCAGAAACATGCGAAACAATTCATATTCACGAGTCAAAGCATTCAATCTAGCACGTTTGACTTTACTAATGCCTTCATAGGTTACTTGTAAAGTATCCCACATTTCTTTGGAACATTTGCATTGTGAAACATAAAAAATATCATCATATGAAAGTGCATAAGTAATAATATTATTAGCCTTCAAATTATGCTGCACTTTTTCTCTTTTAGTCTTCGGTCCAAAGACTCTTTGGATTTTCTTTGGTATCACCTTCCACCAAGTGTAGTGAAATGTGAGGTCCATTTTGTACGGCTTCCCAAATGTTCGTAGCTATGGCCTCAATGAAGATCCTCATTCCGACTTTCTAGTAGGCATAGCCCTCTCCACTGAAGACGAGAGGCGGTTGATAGAGGATCCTTCACCACTAAAATAATTTTTAGAGCTTATTATGTATATTCCTAGGATCACACGAATTAGCGATTAAGCTAGTATGTCCGAACTAGCTTTAATGCCACTTGTTGGTTAACAAGGGCTCTATCGTCACCTAAAGGGGGTGAATAGGTGGTAGAGATTACAAATGATCTCGTTTCAAAATGAAAAAGATATTCTCAAACAATACTGATCTTAATAGATCAAATGAAAAATTAATCAATTAACACAAAGCAAACTTAATCAATTATATACAGACTTAATCGATTAATCAAGTCATTTTCTCGAAAATATTTTGGTTCTTGATTCTTTCAATACAGCAAGAAAACATAGATTATACCAAACCTAATATGCTCTTAAAAATGAATACAAAATGATATTAATAGAGCATGTTTAATTATGCAATGGTTACTTAATGAATGATAACAAATAATATGAAAATGCAGTATTTGCGAGTAAGTAAAGAGTAGGGTTAGAGAGAAGATAACACAACCGATTTTAAACTGATTGATTTTCTTGCCCATGTGAAAACTACATCCAGGCCCCCCTTTGATCTTGGGAGAATTGTTTCACTAGAAGAAATCAAATATTTGATACAAACACTACTTCACCAAGACTTCTCTTCAGCCTAGCTTCTAATAACTCCTCGTCACTTCTAACTAAGTATCCCAATGAGACCTCTCTTGGACTCAGACCGCAGCCGAGGATTTCTCCTAAATTTCTCTATTTTCTTCTAGGTGATACCTCACACCCACAAAGAGATAAATTCACAAAAAGAACCGTAAAGTATGTGTACAAATTTTCAATGCACCTTCAATGTGCTAAAACATACACTAACAATTCTGCATACAACCCTTTAATGAATCTCACATACAAAGATGAAAATGAATGAATAAGATTCACAAAAGGAAATCGTTGAAACTCTCAGGATATGAAAATGCTCTATTTTCAATGATTGTAAAAAACTCTCGTTTTCACATGAAAGCTTTCTTTCTTTTCTCAATCAATCACTCTTGAATCAGATATAAAACTACTTGTTGTCTGAGTTCTATTTTCGTTCTAAAAACTCATACCTTTGCATATGGGAAAAATTATAAAATACCATTCAGTTTTGAAACTGTTCTGTTGGGGATAATCAATTAAATTCTCACTTAATTGATTAATGTGTCTTTAAAATGTTCAAGATTCTAAAACAAAAATTGATTTAATTCATTAACCATGTCCTTAATCGATTAACGTATTTTACATTTACAAAGACTTAATCGATTAATGATTTTCAGAATGATTTAGTTGATTATGCATGAACCTCTAACATGAATGATGTATGCATGAAGCATGACTTTGAAAAGGATATAAATATAAGTTCCCAAAATAATGTATGCATGCTAAAATATGTTTTAATCATGTTATGTATGAAAACTCTCTTATGCAAATATGGTCATATTATGTTAGGTTTGTCAAAGTTTCTCCAAATCTAGACTCTACCCATTCAAAGCATCTTATAGGACCTATAAATAAAATAATTACTCTTAGTCTTCATGATCCTTTCTTGGATACAAGTCTTGTTATGTTGTTGTTGATGTGTCCATTGTCTGTAAGTTTTAGCCTTTTATCTTCATCAAATTCATGATCATGAATGCTTGCATTCACAATATCAAAGCATAACCCTCAACTCTTATGTTAATGGAACCACTACTACTCGCCATTGGACCATCGTGAAGCATTGGCGAGTTGCAAGAAATGTTGTTAGATTGGGTGGCTATGGTATCCTTTTTCTTTGTCTAGTTCACGGTTGCCATCGTGTGAAACTGACTTTCGTGGGTGTCGTTGCAAATTAGTGGATCCCAGGTCACCACCATATGTTGCTGATTGTGGTAATAGAACTCCATTACTCCTCTCTCTTTCCTGCTCTTCTTTGAATTCTTTGTTCACTATTGTTGATGAAAGTGAAGATGAAAATAGGAAGAAGAAGGTGATAATCGTATACAGACTTCTAACAGAAAAGGAGAATGAAAAGAGACATTGCATAATTCTAGGAGCAATGTGGAATATTAGATTCACATATGAGTTCCCTTGCTATCCCTAGAATATGTTGGTGTTTTCTTTCAACCACACCATTTTGTTGGGGTGTCTCAACACATGAAGTTTAGTGTAAAATACCCTGTAATGCATAGAAGTCACAAATACTAAATTCCTTCCCATTATCAGTTCTAGCAGACTTCATCTTAAGACCAAATTGTTATGGACCATAAAGACAAAGAACTTCCAATTGTGACACTTCCAATTTGTGATTTAAGAAGTATAGCCATGTGAACCTAGACTTGTCCTCAATTACAATTAAGAAATATCTATGACCAAGTGTACTAGATGTAGAAATGGAACCCCAAATATCCATGTGAATTAAGTCAAACAAATGTGAAGATTTAAAAACACTCTCACTATCGGGTAATCTTTTCTGCTTTTCCAAATGACAAATATGACAAGGATCAAAAGTCTTATTGCATTGAATAAATTGAAATTCATTTTGCATTATAAGTAATTTTTTGTGAGAGGGATGTCCTAATCTACTATGCCAAACATTTCCATTGTATTTTCTAAAGGAATTAACACTGCTATGGCAAGAATTAAAAGACAGTACAATTATAAGACTTTTGTAGAGAAATAGAAGATGCAAGCATTGCATAAAAGCGAGCTTTGAGCTCAACCATACCAATCATCTTCAATGAGAAGAGCTCATGGATATGACAACCATTATTTTCAAAGATTAGTTTATATGGAATTGTGTGTGTCAACTTGGAAACAGAGAGTAGATTGTAATGGAAAGAGGGAATGTACAAGAAATTAGTGAGATACAATCTACTCGAAAACATAATAGTGCCTAAAATAGTAGCAGACACTTGACTTCCATTTGGCAAAGTAACATGATTTTTGTTAATTTATTCCAAAGTATGAAAGTTGGACATGGTATAACACACATGATCAGTAGCCCATGTGCCTAATATCCAATGAATGGATTTGGCAAAACATGACACAATATAAACATTACCTTTGGTTTGAATGTTTGAGGTATGTTTGTTCTATGTTGTTCAAGGGTGAATTGCAGCATCGAACCATTCTCCTTAGTGGAAAATTAATCTTTTGTTCTATTTCCAGCAATGTCACACTCTTCATGACTACCATCACTTATGAAATTGTTCACATTTTTATGCTAAATGGGAGGAAAGTCATGTTTCTTATATCAATGGTCAATTGTACGACCTGACTTATTACGAAATGCACAGATCTTTGTTCCTCTTCCTCCAAGATATCTTCCTAAAACATTGTTACCTCTTCCTTGAGCATGACTTTGAAAAGGATATAAATATAAGTTCCCAAAATAATGTATGCATGCTAAAATATGTTTTAATCATGTTATGTATGAAAACTCTCTTATGCAAATATGGTCATATTATGTTAGGTTTGTCAAAGTTTCTCCAAATCTAGACTCTACCCATTCAAAGCATCTTATAGGACCTATAAATAAAATAATTACTCTTAGTCTTCATGATCCTTTCTTGGATACAAGTCTTGTTATGTTGTTGTTGATGTGTCCATTGTCTGTAAGTTTTAGCCTTTTATCTTCATCAAATTCATGATCATGAATGCTTGCATTCACAATATCAAAGCATAACCCTCAACTCTTATGTTAATGGAACCACTACTACTCGCCATTGGACCATCGTGAAGCATTGGCGAGTTGCAAGAAATGTTGTTAGATTGGGTGGCTATGGTATCCTTTTTCTTTGTCTAGTTCACGGTTGCCATCGTGTGAAACTGACTTTCGTGGGTGTCGTTGCAAATTAGTGGATCCCAGGTCACCACCATATGTTGCTGATTGTGGTAATAGAACTCCATTACTCCTCTCTCTTTCCTGCTCTTCTTTGAATTCTTTGTTCACTATTGTTGATGAAAGTGAAGATGAAAATAGGAAGAAGAAGGTGATAATCGTATACAGACTTCTAACAGAAAAGGAGAATGAAAAGAGACATTGCATAATTCTAGGAGCAATGTGGAATATTAGATTCACATATGAGTTCCCTTGCTATCCCTAGAATATGTTGGTGTTTTCTTTCAACCACACCATTTTGTTGGGGTGTCTCAACACATGAAGTTTAGTGTAAAATACCCTGTAATGCATAGAAGTCACAAATACTAAATTCCTTCCCATTATCAGTTCTAGCAGACTTCATCTTAAGACCAAATTGTTATGGACCATAAAGACAAAGAACTTCCAATTGTGACACTTCCAATTTGTGATTTAAGAAGTATAGCCATGTGAACCTAGACTTGTCCTCAATTACAATTAAGAAATATCTATGACCAAGTGTACTAGATGTAGAAATGGAACCCCAAATATCCATGTGAATTAAGTCAAACAAATGTGAAGATTTAAAAACACTCTCACTATCGGGTAATCTTTTCTGCTTTTCCAAATGACAAATATGACAAGGATCAAAAGTCTTATTGCATTGAATAAATTGAAATTCATTTTGCATTATAAGTAATTTTTTGTGAGAGGGATGTCCTAATCTACTATGCCAAACATTTCCATTGTATTTTCTAAAGGAATTAACACTGCTATGGCAAGAATTAAAAGACAGTACAATTATAAGACTTTTGTAGAGAAATAGAAGATGCAAGCATTGCATAAAAGCGAGCTTTGAGCTCAACCATACCAATCATCTTCAATGAGAAGAGCTCATGGATATGACAACCATTATTTTCAAAGATTAGTTTATATGGAATTGTGTGTGTCAACTTGGAAACAGAGAGTAGATTGTAATGGAAAGAGGGAATGTACAAGAAATTAGTGAGATACAATCTACTCGAAAACATAATAGTGCCTAAAATAGTAGCAGACACTTGACTTCCATTTGGCAAAGTAACATGATTTTTGTTAATTTATTCCAAAGTATGAAAGTTGGACATGGTATAACACACATGATCAGTAGCCCATGTGCCTAATATCCAATGAATGGATTTGGCAAAACATGACACAATATAAACATTACCTTTGGTTTGAATGTTTGAGGTATGTTTGTTCTATGTTGTTCAAGGGTGAATTGCAGCATCGAACCATTCTCCTTAGTGGAAAATTAATCTTTTGTTCTATTTCCAGCAATGTCACACTCTTCATGACTACCATCACTTATGAAATTGTTCACATTTTTATGCTAAATGGGAGGAAAGTCATGTTTCTTATATCAATGGTCAATTGTACGACCTGACTTATTACGAAATGCACAGATCTTTGTTCCTCTTCCTCCAAGATATCTTCCTAAAACATTGTTACCTCTTCCTTGTCCATATGCGAACCTACCAAATTTTCCTTGATAGGCCATTCCTCTGCCTTTACCTATATTGGACATACAGGAATTGCTTCCATTCTTAGAATTATTTCCATGATTAGTAGCAGTAATCAACAATTTTGGTTCTCCTATATGCATATTTAGATGCTTGTCTTGTTGAACAAGTAAAGAGATCATCTTGTTTATTATTGGAAAATGATCCATTAACATGATCAATGACCTAACATTCTCATACTTCTTATTAAAACCTTTGAGTAAGCATATAACGTAATCATTTTCTCTATATGAATTAATAGTACGAATTGAACAACTTCCACACATATTAATGCATAAACAAGTAGGAATTGGCCTAAAGTTGTCTAACTTTTGTCAGAATCCTTTGATATGAGGGAAATGAGATCCAATTGAGAGTTTACCTTGTCTGCAGGTATGAATCTCAGTAAGTAATTTTGGAATTCGAAAGATGTCCCCTTACCAAGATCTTACCAAATGTCAAGAGCAGTCTACATCCACATTACACTTTGCGCAACAGAGGAATCCATGGATTCTATTAGCCAAGAAACAACCAAAGTGTTACACCTATCCCACGATGTGAAAATATGATTATCAATAAGAGATTTAGGCAACGATCCAACAATGAATTGAAGTTTTTTTTTTATTTCAATGACATAGCCATTGCACGAGACCATGAGTGATAATTGTTTCCATTAAGATGATTTGAAACTAAAACAACTCTGGGATTTTCATTTGGATATAGAAAGAAAGGAGAAGTATGATCTCGAATCGAATTCATCATATTTGCAACACGATTTTCCATTTCTTCAAATTTAGGTCACACAATTTCAGTAAGAATTCACAGCTTCAGTACAATCGCAAAATCTTGAATTGCAGAATCACAAATCGCAGAATCACATGTTCTTCAAAAATTGAAAGAGGAAGAAAATGAAGAAGAGAAAACACAAAACCTCGGTGAGAAGAAATCACAGCGTGATAGATTTGTAGCAGAGTCTTTTCAATGAAGAAGTTCTAATACCATGTGAAATTCTATGTTCACCATTGTTGATGAGAATGGAGATGAAAAGAGGAAGAAGAAGGTGATAATCGTATACACACTTCTGACAGAAAAAGAGAATGAAAAAAGAGAGAATGCAAGATAGCTTTGAAGTATTGTAAAGTGAAATTGATTAATGATTCTTACAACTCAATTATATATTATCTTATATAGCAAGTTAGTTATAATGGTCATATCAACAAACTAACTAACTCCTATTTCTAGAAGGAAATAAAAATACATAAAATAATCAATCACTCTTAACTTAATTGAATGAGTAACACTTTCTCTCTCCATCCGTTACTTTCTTAATTTCTTGCTCCTTTTCTCTCTTTGCATTGTCGTAGTTTTGAAAGAAGCATATGGGGAAGCCAAAGGATATTATTATACATCGGTTGTAAATTATTTATTATGCTTTGTGTGAGTATTAGTTTTTGTGTGTTATTTGACTTAACATTGTAATTATAAAATTAAATAATGAAACAAATTTTTTTTTATAAAGTAAGACGAATAATTAATTAATGATGATTATTATTGCTAAAATGTTAATTCTTTTTATTGTAGCCACTCTTAGTTTGGTAAAATTATTTTATGAGGTATACTAATAATAATGGAGTGTTCTTCGTCATTCATTTAATGTAAAAAATAAAATAGTATAAGTTATTATAGACAAACTTATTATAGACATCTGAATAATATAAGCTATGAAGCTGGGGGTGTTGGGTGAGGGGTGAGCACCTCCAGCGAATATTATAGACAAACTTATTATCATGGACTGAGGGTTCGAAACAATTGGTATCATATATGCAAATTAGATGTGTTATTATTTTTGTATGACTTATAATCTAATTAATATTGTCTAAGTTATTAGTTATATTAAAATATGGTGTATTATGATGATCAATCCTTATTACTATTATTTATGAAGATTTTCTGTACTCGTGGTGACTGAGAATATCATAGTTTAAAAGTTTTTAAAATAATGTTACTGATATTTTTATCTCATTATGCTTGAGTTTTTTGACATTTCTAGTTGGGGTGCTTAAGGAGTTTTACTTTAAACAATGTTGAAGATCATGATCATACACCTGAATTGTTTATAAATTTTTCATTGTATAATTTATTTTAGAGTATTTGTGATAAGTTCAAGATGATTTGTGAACTATGTTCTACCCTTTTAGTTTAGTGTCCACTATTATTATAAAAATGTAATGTATCTTTATAATATATTTTATTTAATATTTAATGAGTGTTAAAGATATGTTTTTTTTATACTAATAAGGTTATTAATATTTTGGTAATTTTTCAGCTTTTGCATATTGTATTATTATTCTTTTGTTATGAAAATTGGGGTATTACAATTTGGTACCAGAGCAGTGCAATTCAATTCTGACTACGGTATGAGTCAGTATGTCTAATCTAGACACTTAGGGACTATACAAGGTTTATTGTTATGATGAGTACGTTAAAAACATGTTTATTGTGACTTGATGATCCATGGCGCTTAAGAGTTAAAGATAGTATTAAGATTAGCTACCCCAATATTGTTGTTCTATGGTAATATGACCTCATATCAACGATGTAGATTACCATAAACCATGTTTTTGTGGATGTTAGTGAAGTCTAGAGTATTGGTAGAATCTTGTTGTAAAATTGTGACAGGACATAACGATAAAACTTGAGGCTATCACATACTATTACTTCATATTGACTTGACATATGTATAAGCGTTGTTTGATTGACTTAATATGTGTGAAAATTTGCTTAAAGTTGATATAAGCATAAGGTTTTTAGTGAACATTGTGAAGGAGCTTTTGTTCCTAACCTTGGCACGATTTTGATGAAGACACCAAAATCGCCAAAAAGAAGAAAATGAAGATCTTGAAGACAGAGAAGAAAAGCTATCAAAGATCAAGATATTTTAGAGTCTTTTAAAATTGATACTTCATTCCTAAGTATTTTATAATGTTTGATCAAATGCTCAATTAATAAAACCTTTTTCAAAAGTATTTTAACTTGGAATTAAAATGAACTCAATTATCAAAAAGCTAAGTAATAGGTTACTTGGCCTAAGTAACATGCTACTTGACCTGAGTAACAAGTTACTGGACCTAAGTAACAGGTTACTTGAACAACGTAATAGGTTACTAGAACCAATTAACAGGTTAGTAGGACTGAGCAATAGGTTACCCAAACTGACAAAAACGTTACCCTACATTTTCTACACAGAGTAATCGGTTAACCATCAGAGTAATCAGTTACACAGAGTTGTTACACCATATTTTCAAATCTAATCTGAAACTACTTCACCCAAAACGAAATGATCTCCTTCCAATACACTTCTACCTTCACATAGGGGTATGATGGTTGGTTGGAATCTTATTTTAAGGCACTTAGACATTTAGATTCATTCATACTTTTCACACAATTTTTTGAACACTCTTACAAAAAACTTGTGTTAAACTTTCAAAAATTCTCTAAGTTGTTGTCAAGTATTTTGTTCCAAGTTTTTATACACTTTAAACACTTCAGCATTGGCGTTATTCATTGTGAATGACTATAAGGGTTGCAAGTTTAGAAGAGTCAAATTAATTCTACAATCTAACCACAGCAACATTCATCTTTTTATTAACATTATTGTATAAACTTTTCACCAGAGGGTTGTAAGACTAAGATGGCAACTAAGAGGGGGTGAATTATTTGTTTAAAAACTATGACAGATATTTCTGCAAAATTCAAGAGTTAATAGCAGCGGAAAAGTTATGCATAAAATAGCAAGTAAATTTAAGGAGTTTAGGGAGAAGAGAGTAACAAAGATTTTATACTGGTTAACCTTCTTGTCCACCGAAGGCTACATCTAGTACTCTTGCAGCACAAGAGATTTCTTCACTAGATATTAAGAGTAACAATTACAATTTCTCACCCCGAGACTTCCTTGTACCTTACTCACTCTATAATACCTATATCACTCTTTGGGAAACACCCTTTCCAAGTGACTCTATCGCCTTTCTTTATCACACCCTTATGAAAGAAAGTAACTCAACAAATTGAATGCAGAAAACTTTAATTATGGCAAGGATTGCCTTTACAAGATTTCAAACTATAAACTCTATTGCAATCCAATAACTCTTTGTATACTTTAGTACTAGTGCTCAAAAGGTTTGAATAACTTGAAACAAAACTTAAGGCAACTTCAGAAAATATGGTCTGAAAGTTATGAACAAGTTGCAAGAAGTGTAGAGCAAGTATTTCAGAAAAGTTTAGATTGTGTATGCAATTTATATCTTGTGAATTAAGAGTTTCAATGCCTTTATATAGGCTTTCCAATCAGCCATAACACCTCTATGAAAAGGTAGGAATTGATTGGATTGAAACCATTTCGTTTGGGTTGAAAGCTGAGTAGTTTGAATCTGAAACCTGGTGCAACAACTCTCAGTAATCGATTACTCAAATATTCTGTCCAACTGAGTAATTCATTTTCACAGGCTGTAATCGATTACTCAAAAGGTGTATTCGATTGCCCAACTGTTTTGTCCAACAGAGTAATTGTTTACCGTGTTATGTAATCGGTTACTCAAAATGTATAATCGATTACTCCGGTCAATTTTTGTTGGATAACTTATTTCTCACTCATATAACCTGTTACTTAGTTTTGGTAACCTGTTACTTAGTCACAGTAACGTATTACTTAGATCTAGTAACCTATTACACAGTATTTTGAAAATTGTTTTCATTTATACTTGTGTTTATCAACTTTCTTTTAAAATACTTTTGAGCATTACTACTAATTTTATATTTAGAGTATAAGGATAAAAATACCTAAAGACTTAGATTCTAAATTCTTGAAGCTTTGTCTTCATTGTCTTCATAAGTATTCTTCTTTTTCTTCTTTTATGTGATGTTGGTGTCTTCATCAAAACCATGCCAAGGTCAGGAGCAAGATCTTCTTCACAATCTTCCCATTTTTTATGATGACAAACCAATATCTTCTTGACATTGTAGTTTTCTGAGAGTAGTATACTTTGTGATATTCTTGACTTGTCTTGAGTATGTTCCCCCTATTTAGTATATCCCTTTTGATTTGCAGTTATGTGCCTGCAATATTTTTAAACAGAAAATACGCTCTCCCAACTTTTCTCCCCCTTTTGACTTCATCAAAAAGAAGAAAAGCCAAGAGTCTTAGCACAATATATATAGCATACAATATTTATATAGAAAACATAAAAGTAATCATAAAGGTAACATAGCATAGTAGTAAATTAAAAGATGTTCGTACAAAGGTCAAACATAATCATAAAAACAACGAAAACAACAAATTGCCCACAATCATGCAACATTACAAACAGAGTTCCTAGACAACAAATTTTCTAAGACTCAGGATCAGTGCCATCGTCATCAAGGTCCATGCTATTGATCTGATAAGAAAGACGTTGAAGCTCGAATTGGACTTGTTGATTCTGAACGTCAAGAGCATCCATCTGATTAGAGATGTAGCCTTGAAGAGAAAATAACTCATCCATGATCATCTGATTGATGTTCATGAGGATTAGCAAAGACATTTGCATTTGGATTAGCGGGTGTAGTCTGTCTATCACTTTGATGCTTATAGAGTCTATCAATGGGATCTCAAAAGAAGCCCATTTTGTGGATCACTTCAACGTCGATTTTACAATCGCGCGCATCAAGTGTGACTTTGGATTCACTAGTAGTGGATACACCAAAATGCTCAAGTATGTTGGTTATGAAGATTGTATAGGGAAAGGGGTTGTGAGTATCTCAAACATACAACATATATCTCATTACTGTGTTAGCCCAATTGATTGAAAGGTTATGCATAAGAGCATACGTCAATTGCAGTTCCATGTCATTGATTTGAGAATGATTTGAATATTTTGGAAGAATGACATAACTCAGAAAGTAATGAAGCAAACGATCTTCAAGATTGATATTTCACACAACTAGGATATCTCTACTCTTTACAGTTTCACCTAAAGCCAGTTGCTTACGCATTTCTATTTCCCTTTTAGAGAATCTACACATAGAGTAGTAGAACTCTTTTCTATCCTAATTATCCCATTCACATGCAAGACCGAAATCTTTTATGCTACCTTGAAAAGGTATGTTACAACATATTGAACTGAAGGTCTTCACATCTAAGACGATTTCTTTTCCTTTGACATAGAATGTTAGATGATTTTTCCTAAAGTTCAAGTTGCAGTAAAATACTTTAACAAGTTCAGAATAATAGGCATTTGATTTCTCACACAAATCAAAAAGATGTTGTTGCCTTAGAAGATTAGGGAAATGAAAATATTCAAACTCAAAGTTACTGATATTACCATACTTAGGAGCAAACATGGAACATCCAATAAAATGCTTTGTGAAAACTTTGCTTTTGCTCATCATTTGAGAGAAGACGCGCCAAATCCAAAGGATTAGCCTCAAAAGATGAAGCTCTTTGCTTCCTTTAAGATGCACTGGTACATTGCTTCTTATCTCTTGATGATGAAGCCATTGATTGAGTTTTTAAAAAAGTTAGGTTTTGAGGTTTGAGAGATTGAGGGATTTTTTATTAAGGCCACTAAACACGAAGTCTATGGAATAGAAGTGTTTAAAATTGAAAATGTGATATAAAACGAGTCAAAAATCACACATATCAGATCAAAAATGAAGAGTTTAAAGAAAATCTAGGGTAGACACGAAAAAGAGGATTTGAGGAGGAAGAAGAAGTGTTTGAAAAATGAGGAGGGAAACTTAAATACTGGCTAGAGTAATTGGTTACTCAAAGTGAGTAATCGGTTACTCAATATAAAAAATTCTCAGATTTCAAAAAAACATCTTAGGTAATCGATTACACAGGAGGGTAATCGATTAGACATGAGGGTAATCAGTTACTGAAGATTCCTGCTCATTGCTGTAATCGGTTACTCTCTAGAGTAATCGATTACTGAACCCATAATTTTGAATTTTCAAGCATACTGATGCCTGGTAATCGGTTACTATCATATGTAATCGATTACATACCCAAGAATTTGAAATTTTTGAATACAATTAAATAATTTTAAGTAAAATTAGGCATATAAGTACAATGAAGCAAACATATATTCATGAATAAGCATTTAAGACTAGTAGGCTTCATCAAGTATGCCTAATTCACGTCTAATTTTATAGAAATGTTCTTTTGCCAAGGGTTTAGTGAATATATCTGCTAGTTTGTCATGAGTATCAACAAATTTTACAGATACATCTTTCTTTTGGAATGGTCCCTAAGGAAGTGATGTCTTATATCTATCTGTTTGGTTCTAGAATGCATTGTTGGATTCTTTGTGAGATTTATAGCACTAGTATTGTTACATTTTAGGGGAATGCATCCTATGTCTAAGCCATAATCTCGTAATTGTTGTTTAAGCCACAACACTTGGGCACAGCAACTACCTGCCATTATGTATTCTGCCTCAGCAGTACTTAGAGCAACACATGCTTGTTTCTTGTATGACCATGAGACTAGTCCATTTCCTAATATATGACAAGTACCACTTGTACTTTTTCTCTCATATTTGCATCCAGAAAAATATGAATCTGAATTTAATGATTCTTTTGGTACATACATTGATATACTTCCTTTTGGATACCATAATTCAACATCAGTTGTTCCTTTTAGATATTTAATGATTCTTTTGACAGCAACTAGATGTGACTCTTTTGGTTTTGATTGATACCGAGCACACAAATAGACACTAAACATTATATCAGGTCTACTGGCAGTTCAGTACAATAGGGAACCAATCATACCTCGATACTTTGATATATCAATGCATTTTCCAGCTTCATTTGTATCAATGTATGTACCAAAACCTATAGGAGTGGCAATTGGCTTGCAGTCATCCATTTCAAATATTTTCAACAAGTCTCTGTAGTATTTGGATTGGCTCACAAAAATACCATCCTCGAGACATTTCAATTGTTTGATTTGTAATCCAAGGAAGTAATTTAACTTCCCCATCATAGACATTTCAAAGTCCCCTTGCATCATTTTTTCCAAAATTACTACACAAAATCTCATTAGTAGAACAAAAAATAATATCATCTACATATATTTGAACGAGAAGATGTTGAAAGATAAATTTGAGAGGGTGTTTTCCCCTCTCAACAGATTGTTCCTTAGCAATGTGCCAATTTGTTGAGAGGTTATTACTCTCATTTTCGGCGTGTTCTTTTTTATTTGATTAAGTAAGTGAACTCAGTTTTATTCTTTGTTCATCATCTTGGCTTTGTTGGAATAAATTCCAACACCGGTATAATGGTTTGAAGAATATTCCAGTTACAACTTACTTCTTAATAATCATGTGAATGAGTTATTCCTTCTTTGCCCCATCTCGGCTTTGTTAGAATAAATTCTAACGCTGGTACAATGGTATCAAAGCAATTCCTTATTACATAATTATTAAGTACCTTTGAATACCATGTCGGGAACACTGGTTTACTGGTACTCTAATGTACAAAGTTATGAATAGTTAGTTGTTAGAAACAAAAAAATAAATAAATAACAAAAGAACAATAAATTTAAGTGACATTTATTTATTTACTCCCTTTTGAGTTCATTTTATTAACAAACCAAACTTCTTCCTTAAGCAAGGTTGGTATTAAAGAATAAATAAATTGCGGAAAATAAATAAGAATAAATAAAAGTTAGTAAGTTAGTTTCATCACTTTTGTATATTAAAAGGTGTTTTTAACAAATAAATTTATCGATAACACTTTACTATTTTACAATTTACACCTCTTTCAAGATTCAATTGTAGTATAGTATAGGGTTATATCAAACCACAAGAAATTACCTAATAGAATGAATCATATGAATATGTCAATGCACAAATAATGAGTAAACATATTTTTATGATTTTTGTTGTCGTTTTGCATATAAACAATTAACAAGAAACATAAACTAAATATTAAAAAATTCTTGAGGAGACAACATCATTTTGAATAAGGAAAATATTTCTCAACTTCTTATGAGTTTGAACTACTTAGACAAGTTCTTATGTTTTACTTTGATTAACTCCAAACACCAAGTTCTAAAATCCTCCTTCTAGTGTATATCCTAAAATGGTAGAATGATAATCACTTATATTTATTACTAAACAATATTACGTCCACAAGAGACTAGGTTGTCACACCCTAATCTTGGCTACTCTAATATTGAAGTAGTAATGAATATAAGATCTTAAGAAAAGTATGCTTAACTTGGCAAATAAACTAAGTAGTACAACTACTTCTTAGTTTATTTGTTAAGTGTGTGAGACAAGTAATTGTTATGACTTGAAATCATTTTTTAGGTGACCAATCTAAAAAGAGCATTAAGTACTTCTCAAACAAATAAAATTAACCAAAGTACCAACTTGAATGATTAATATTCAAACTTTTTAGAGTATAAGAAGTAGAAATACATAATCATATTCAAAAGAAATTGTAAGGAGCATGAGTCATCCACCCAAGGATTGCATGCTTTGAGTTCCAAATGATAATACAAAATTTATTTTTGCATCTCATTTGCCTTCTCCTTTTCTCTTCTTGAATTCTAAACTAAAATTACAAACTTACTTGAAATAAAGCTCCTAACAACTAAAAACAAGAAGTGAGAACTTCAGAGAAGAATTTCTAGTGAGAGATATGTGAATTTGATATGAAATGGATTCTATTTGCTGGAATAGAAGGTGCCTATTTATGGAAATTCTTTCTGGATCGCTGAGCTGCTTGTCAGCCCCGCTAAGCAGCTGACCAAACCCTTCAACATGGGTTTGGTCCCTTGATAAAGTAGCTTAGTCACCTCCTTATGCTTGACTCATCAAAGCTAGTTGTGAGCTAGGAAACCAACTATTGTGAGCTACTCTGAAAAGCCTATGGTGGGCTACGTGAGGTGAGGTCATTGGTGACTTCATCGTTTGCTTGATAGTTAAGTCAAGTCTGGATGCACACCGCTTAGCACACCTGTTGCACCGCTAAGCTGCTTGTTCAGAAGCTTTGACCATGCTGACTGGGATGTGGGCTGGTGCTTGCTGATCTAATCAGGAGTTTAGTTCTCCGCTAAGCTGCTTGGTTGGACCGCTAAGCTGCTTGTTCAGCAGCTTGGGCATGTGCTAAGCTTGTGTGTAATCGTGTCAAGCTGAATTCTGACCGTGCCAGGACTAGTCTGGTGCTAGGCTGAGCGGCCAAGCAGGTCCACTCAGCTACTTGCTTGAGCAGCTTGGTCTAGGTCAGGCTGGTGTCCAGGTCAGCTTAGCGTGGCTTGGTCCATGCTTCTTGAGCACCTTGGTTTTTGACTTCTTTGTCTTTTTGACCATGGGTCTTTTTTTCTCTTCTTTTCTTTATTATAAATCCTACAAAATACATAAAAAAGAAATACACATACAAATATACAAGATTGTGATATTTTATACAAAAAGTATTGTTTTAAGTTGGTTTTTCTCAATTATGCTTAAGATAAGTACCATAAAAGTGTATGAAATTTAGGTTTTTTGGCACTTATCAGAAGAGTATGATGATTTATTTTCTTAATAAAGAGTTTAGTGTCGACCTTTCCTTTGGTAATACCTTTTTTCAAGTAGAATGTTTGTTAGACGGTCGTACTAAGGATGAGGAGCTTGCTTTAAGCCATAGAGAGCTTTCTTTAGTTTATACACAAGAGAAGAATGTGTTTAGTCTTAAAAACCTGGACGTTGTTCTACAAACACTTCTTCTTGTATATAACCATTAAGAAATGCACTCTTTACGTCCATTTGATTTAACTTAAAATTTAAAGAGCAAGTATATACAAGTAACAACCGAATAGCTTCAAGTCTAGCAACAGGAGCAGAGGTTTCATCAAAATCTATTCCTTTTTCTTGATTGTATCCTTGTGCTACCAGTCTTGCTTTATTTCTAATAGTAATTTCATTTTCATCTGATTTATTATGGAATACCCAACAAGTTCCAATAACATCCCTATTATGTAGTCTAGGAGCAAGTTCCTAAACTTCATTTCTCTCAAACTGGTTCAACTCTTCCTGCATAGCAAGAATCCAGTGTTCATCCTCGAGTGCATCACCAATCTTGGAATGTTCTATTTGATAAATGAAAGTTGTGTTTAAACAAGCATCACATAGCTTTAAACGAGTAGTGACACCCTTACTTGTGTCGCCAATGATGTTGTCAATAGGATGGTCTCGATGAGTTCTCCATTCTTTGGGTAAATCAAAATGAATATGCTCTTCTTGAGAAGATAGAGTATCATCCATTTTAAATGCTTAGTAGTGGTTGTTGTATTGGTAAAAGAATCCTCTTTTAAAGGGCAACTTGGTAAGAACTCTTCAACAAGAGTTAAAGAACAAATAAATAAAGCAATAAAGTTAGAATTTAACCGTACCACTTCTTTCGAAGGGTTGGTATAAAGAATAAAGAATAAAGTAATAAATAAATATTAGTTGCAGAAATGTAAACGATAGAAAATAAATGTCATAAAGTAAAAGTTAGTAGTTAGATCACTCATTATAACTGTGTAGTTTTCCTTTTCACAGAGTTAAAATTTATGAATTAAATTGCACTTTTGTTTCAAGGTTTCTTTCTTTGTCAACAAATAAAATTTATAAGTTAATAGTTTACTATTTTACATTTGCATCTCTTTCAAGATTCAATTGTAGTATAGTATAGGGTTATGTCGAACCACAAGAAATTGTCTAATAGAAATGTACTCATACTTTGTATTTTTTTTTATCAAAAGTAAGAAAATAACACAAAGTTGTTTTCATGATTTTATGAACTAAGAAACATGAAAAAGTAAAGAACTAACTATTTACAAATTCAAGAAGAGAAGATTGGTTTGAAATATGGAATTATTTCTAAACTTAAATGATTTTTGAAAACATTACAAATTATGTGTTATACTTTCGGTTAATTCCAAACATCAGTTCATAAAATTTCCCTCAGTCCCCCGACGAGAAAAGTGATTTTCAAACTTTGCAAATACACTAATCAATAGAAAACTGTCACTCGACGAAATAAGTTGTCATGCCTTATTTGAGGCTCCGTAAACATTGATTAGCCTTGATTACAAGTTGCTTAAAATGGATGCTTTGATTTGTCAAATGAACTAAGGTGTATTCCTACTTTTTAGTTCATTTGGCAAGACTTTACAAAGAAGCATTTTGGATCTTGAAATCAAGTTTTAGGTGATCAAGCTAAAACCATATTAAGAACTTTCTGCAGAATTAAAACTTAACCAAAAGTAATAACTTGAATGTATTGAAATCAAAATATGATACAAATGAAGAAAAGTAATAACCTTACACCATAATCCAAATCAATATATAGGAGCATGAGTCATCTATCCAAGGATGAGATACTTTTGATTTCAAATGAGGTTAAAAAAATCATATTTTTGCACCTCATTTGCCAACTCCATTCCCTTTGAATTTCTATAAATTAAAAGCATAAGAACAACCTAAGAACACTCTAAAAAGAGAGAGATCCGAAATGAGGAGAATAAAAATAATTTACAACATATATACAATGTGTAAAAGTGAAGGAATGGGTGTGCCTTTTATAGGCAAAGTGCAGGCCGCTTAGCCCCCCTTTTTGGCCGCTTAACTCCCTGTCTGGCACACCCAAGCTGGTGAGTCAGGAGCTTGTCCCGTCTTGGCCAGCTAGCTTAGACAGCCTATTGTGGGCTATGCTACATGCATGGTGACACCTCCTACTTACTTGTATAATGCATGAGGTCAAAAATTTGGTCCAAAAGTTAGCTTTGGCTGCTTACTTGGCTTATGACATCATTCATGACATAGTCATTCTTCTAGGCCAAGCAACTATTTTTCTAGTGGGCCAGGCGCTTAGCTCACCTGGTCCCATGCTTAACTACTTGCTTCAGCAACTTGGCTGACCTGGTCCCATGCTCAGCTGCCTACTTGAGCAGCTTAGCTGACCTGGTCCACGCTCAATTGCCTGCTTGAGTAGCCTGGTCTGATCTAGTACACGCTCAGCTGCCAACTTGAGCAGCTTAGCTAACCTGGGCTGGTGCTTGGTGCTTGGCTGGACAGCTTTGTGCTTGGCTAGACAACTTTGTGCTTATCTGGACAGCTTTGTTAACAGCTTTTCTTTGACTTTAATTTCTTCCAACCAAGGCCAAGTTGCTTAGTCATGCTTAAGTTTAAGCATGCATCTACCATGCTTAGTTTTAAGCACACTAGTGTCATGTACTTTGGCTTGATTTCTTCTAGGTGAAGCAAGCTTTCTTTCTTCAAGCCTAAGCATTCCTTTTGGTCCAATTTCCTACGAAACTCAAAGAAAACTTGGACAAGAGGTGATCAAAAATTATATTATTCTAACATACAAAATTTATTGAAAAATTGTGGAATTAAGTTGGTTTTCACATTTTTACATAGGATGAGTGTCATGAAAAGTGTATGAAAATTAGGTATTGTTGGCACTTATCAACTCCCCCCAACTTAAGACTTTGTTTGTCCCCAAACAAAGGTGAAATAACAACTACTTGGCTTTGTAAAAATGAATGTTGGACAAGATTAAAACTATGCATCATTCTTTAAGGTTCCATGAGATGTGTTTATGATTGTGTGATTTTGACTCATAATGCTTCAAACTAATAATGAACATATCTTTTCAAAAATTCATTTAGAACTTCACTTATAGAAAATGTTATCAATCAAAGAGATGCATTTTCCCACACGGTTCAAGATTGGAACCAAATGGGTAAGTGTTTCACTCAAAACTCAACTTTGTTGGTTTGCAAGAATTTAATTTTGTTTTTCCTCCTAACACTTACTTTGATTGCACAAAATTTTCAAGGATCACTATGGTCTTCCTTAGGTTGTAATGATGCCTGACTATCAAAGAAAATTGGTTTTTCAACATATTCAAAAATACTTCCAAAGTTATAAGAGAGCAAAAATTGATTTGTCTTTTTAAATACTCTTTTTCAACTTTTTCACTTTTCTTCTTTTTCTTCCTTTCCTCATTCTTTTTCTTGACCTTTTTGTTGTAATTTTCTTGATTTTTCTCAATCTCTTTTTACTCCTTTTTGTTTTTGGAGCATTTCTTTACATTTTCTTCATTTTGTAAAAGATTGGGAATTTTTCTTTTGAACACTTTGTTACATGGCCAACCATCCCCCCCAACTTAATTTCTTCCCTCAACCTTCCTTTTGAAAAATGCTCTCTTTGTACTTGGAAAAGTATGGGAAATTATTTTGGTTTTTCCATATTAGGCTTGAGGGTTGATTTTGAAAATAAAATTTTATTTTAAGGCCCAAAAATAATTTTTCTTTTTAAGGCTCAATGGATGTTCGTATTTTTCGTTGGTCATTTTTGGTCAAGTGGCTAATTCTAATTGAAAGAACTTGCCTTGATCATTTCCTATTAAATTGTGTGCAATCAAGTAAAGAAAGATTCAAACAAAATCAATTGTGCGAAACCAAAAAGTTTCTCACTAAGCTCACATATTTTTTGTGTTTGGCTTACAGTCCCTCACATAGTTGGTTTGTATACAACTGTTTGATTTTCAAACAAATTCACAAGTTAACGATAAATGATTTTCCAAAAAGTTTGCATTCTATCGAAGTTATGACATTATGAATTAATCACAAAAAACTACAGATTTTCATCTCATGTTGTTATTTTACAAAGTCATTGATCTTGTTAAAATTTTAAGCCAAGTT
Organism: Lupinus angustifolius; assembly: GCF_001865875.1. NCBI lineage: Eukaryota > Viridiplantae > Streptophyta > Magnoliopsida > Fabales > Fabaceae > Lupinus > Lupinus angustifolius. The sequence continues at coordinate 4,688,796 of NC_032009.1, read as the reverse complement.
GTGTTATCTACTAAGTTTAGTTTCAGCAATTTCACTTTTTAAACAAATTATAAAAAAAACTAAAGTAAACACAACTTAAAAAATTAAACACATTAAAAAAATTAAAGCAAGTAAACACACTAAAAAGCAAACAAACACACACTAATTTTTTTAAAAAACACACCAAAAATGAAAATCTTTCAAAATGTTATACACACTCCCCCCAACTTAAGTTCTTGACTTATCCTCAAGTCATTTTAAAAATATTTTAAAGAAATTTGTGTAACATTTTGAAAGAAATGAAATAAAAAACTAGCCAAACCTATTAGGAGAACTCAGAATTCCATTCTCCTTGATTTTACTATCCTCTCCAAGATAGTGGTGGCTTTAGAGCCAACTCATTTTTTGTCTGTTTGTTTTTGGACTTGTTTTCCTGTAAATCATTAGAACTTTCAATTTCTTTTTCTTTGAGGTTAGTCTAACAATTTACATGAAATTTTCAATGTCAAAAAAATTATGTTGATGAATAAAATTTGATTGACATAAATTTCAATCAAACAACATGCTTTTTTCATGAAAATTATCTTTACAGAAACAATGTAGGCCTTTTTCAAGTCCAATTGAGAAATGGAAATCCAGAAGAATTTTATGGAAATCCAATAGCAAAATGTCAATTTAAACAGCCACAAAAAATTTATAAGTTAATAGTTTACTATTTTACATTTGCATCTCTTTCAAGATTCAATTGTAGTATAGTATAGGGTTATGTCGAACCACAAGAAATTGCCTAATAGAAATGTACTCATACTTTATTTTTTTTATCAAAAGTAAGAAAATGACACATAAAGTTGTTTTTGTGATTTTATGAACTAAGAAACATGAAAAAGTAAAGAACTAACTATTTACAAATTCTAGAAGAGAAGAATGGTTTAAAATATGGAATTATTTCTAAACTCAAATGACTTTTGAAAACATTACAAGTTATGTGTTATACTTTCGGTTAATTCCAAACATCAGTTCATAAAATTCCCCCAGTCCCCTGGCAAGAAAAGTGATTTTCAAACTTTGCAAATACACTAATCAATAGAAAACAGCCACTCGATGAAATAAGTTGTCATGCCTTATTTGAGGCTCCGTAAACATTGATTAGCCTTGATTACAAGTTGCTTAAAATGGATGCTTTGATTTGGCAAATGAACTAAGGTGTATTCCTACTTTTTAGTTCATTTGTGAAGACATTAGAAAGAAGCGTTTTGGATCTTGAAATCAAGTTTTAGGTGATCAAGCTAAAACCGCATTGAGCACTTTCAAAAGAATTGAAACTTAACCAAAAGTAATAACTTGAATGTATGGAAAAAAAAATATGATAACAATGAAGAAAAGAAATAACCTTACACTATAATCCAAATGAATATGTAGGATCATGAGCCATCTATCCAAGGGTGAGATACTTTTGATTTCAAATGAGGTTAAAAAATCATGTTTTTGCACCTCATTTGCCAACTCCATTCCCTTTGATTTTCTATGAAATAAAAGCCTAAGAATAGCCTAAGTACACTCTAAAAAGAGAGAAAACCAAAATGGGAAGAAGAAAAAGAATTTACAACATATGTACAATGTGTAAAAGTGAAGGAATAGGTGTACCTTTTATAGTCAAAGTGCAGGCCGCATAGCCCCTCTTTCTGACCACTTAGCTCCCTGTTTGGCACACCCAAGCTAGTGAGTCAGCAGCTTGTCCCATCTTGGCTAGCTAGCTTAGACAGCCTATTGTGGGCTAGGATACATGCATGGTGATATCTCCTACTTGCTTGTCTCATGCACGAGGTCATAAACTTGGTCCAGAAGTTAGCTTTGGCTGGTTGCTTGGCTTGTGACATCATTCCTGACATTGCCATTCTTATAGGCCAAGCAACCATTTTTTGGATGGGCCAGACACTTAGCTCACCTGGTCCCATGCTTAGCTGCCTGCTTGAGCAGCTTGGCTGACCTGGTCCCATGCTCAACTGCCTGCTTGAGTAGCTTGGCTGACCTGTTCCAACGCTCAGATGTTTGCTTGAGCAGCTTCGCTAACCTGGTCCCACACTCATATGCTTGCTTGAGCAGCCTGGTTTGATCTAGTGCCGCTCAGCTTCCTGCTTGAGCAGCTTGGCTGACCTGGTCCATGCTCAACTGCCTGCTTGAGCAGCTTGGCTGCTCTGGCTGGTGCTTAGTGCTTGGCTATAGAGCTTTGTGCTTGGCTGGACAGTTTTATGAGCAGCTTTTCTTTGAGTTTAATTTCTTCCAACCAAGACCAAGTTGCTTAGTCAAGCTTAATTTTAAGCATGCACCTTACCATTCTTAGTTTTAAGCACACTAGTGTCATGTACTTTGGCTTTATTTCTTCAAGGTGAAGCACACTTTCTTTCTTCAAGCCTAAGCATTCGTTTTGGTCCAATTTTCTACAAAACTCAAAGAAAACTTGGACAATAAGTGATCAAAAATTATATTATTCTAACATACAGAATTTATTTAAAAAGTTTTGAATAAGGTTGGTTTTCACATTTTTTCATAGGATAAGTGCCATGAAAAGTGTATGAAAATTTGGCATTTTTGGCACTTATCAGCCCAAAAGTATTTTGGGAGATTAGTTTCATTCAACATTGTACGAGCAAGTTCTTCTAAGGACTGATTCTTTCTCTCTACAACACCATTTTGTTATAATGTTCTAGGAGCAGAAAAATTGTGATTGATACCTAAATCATCACAGAATTCTTCAAAAGAAGCGTTTTGAAATTCTCTCCCATGATAACTTCTTATAGCATCGATTTTCAGTGATTTTTCATTTTGAACACTTTTAGCATATTTGCTAAAGGCGTAGAATGTCTCATTCTTATGAACTAAGAATAGAGTCGAAGTATATCTTGAATAATCGTCTACTATAACAAGAGCATAATAGTTACCACTATAACATTTAGTCCTTGAGGGGCCAAATAAGTCCATGTGTAGTAACTACAATGGTCTATCGGAAGAAACCATTTGCTTAGGTTTGAATGAGGTTTTTGTTTGTTTATCCATTTGACAAGCACTACATAGTTTGTCTTTAACAAACTTCATTTTGGGTAAACCAACAACTAAATCTTTCTAAATTTGTTTATTCAAATGATCCATATGAATATAAGCAATTCTCCTATGCCAAAGCCATGCATCATTATTATTATTAGCAACTAAACATTTTATTCGTAAAGAAGAATCTATGTCAATCATATATATATTATTTATCCTTTTACCAATTAGTTTAGAGTTATTAGAATCCGTACTTTCGATGATGCATTTATTAGGGTACAATGCCACATCAAATCCTTTGTCACATAGTTGACTTATGCTCAACAAGTTGTGCTTGAGTCCTTCGACATATAATACTCCTTTTGTTGAAGGTGGCTTACTGATTCTACCAACTCTAAGTATGTTTCATTTGTTCTTATCACCAAATGTGACATAGCCTTTGTCCCTTAGAGTAAGGATAGAGAACTTATCTGTTCGCCCATCATGTGCTTTAAGCAGCCATTGCCCAAGTACCATAGATTGCAAGCGACTCTCAAATATTCCTGCAAAACAGGTTAAGTAATATTAGGTACCCAATTTTCTTTGGGTTCTACATGGTTAGCACCTTTCTCAACCCATCTATAATGACCTAAGGGCACACCATGTTTTCTAATCTTGCAAGTGTTTGGTGTATGATCATGGTTCTTACAATAAGTGCATATGGGATGATGCTTATGTATCTTAGATTTATTGTTATTACTATTAAACGCATGGATACTTTGTTTCTGAAAGTTCATCTTTGTTGAGACATTTTGTTTCTTAGAAACTTGGCTGTTAGAATAGTCAATGCCTCTTCGGTTTGTAGAATGTCTTTGATCTTTAATAATTTTGTCTATATTTTTGCTACTCTTGTTTGTCTTATTAAGTTCAAGACTTAATGTTGAAACTTTCTTTTCAAGAGTAATGCAATTTTGACATGAAGAAGATGATGTTTTATTTCTAATACTTCTAACTTAGTTTTTTTGTTTTTAAAACAGTTTGGTGAGTTTGACGTATTCATCATGTAAATCATTAAATGCAAATTGCAATTTAGAAGAAGAAAATAGGTTAGTTTCATTTACCTCTTCATCATCAGAGCGATGAGATTCCATTAGTGAGAGATGTGCTTGTTCTTCATTTTCTAGTTTAGAGGCAGAACTAGTATCATTCTCTTCCCGAGCTATATAGGCTATTCGTCTAGTTCTTATTTAATTCTTGCCTTTGAAGACATTCTTTTTCACGTTGGGAAAGTCCATCTTCATATGACCAGGCTTACCACATTCAAAACATGTGAAGTTTTGGTTTGAAGTAGAGGCGTCATTGTTCTTGGTAAATTTCTTCATTTATCTAGTTTTAGCACCTTTGTTCTTTTTAAGGAACTTGTTGAACTTCATTACAAAAAGACTCATGTCTTCCATCTCTTCCTTTTCTGATTCATCTCCTGATGAATCATAACTATTTGCCTTTGCTTTTAGAGAGATATTCGTCTTCTCCTTTTCTTGCTCTTCATGTTGGTCAAGTTGGTTGAGTTTCAATTCATTTTCCTGCAATTTACCAAATAAACCAGTCAAGGACATTTTTTATAAACTTTTCTTTTCAGAAATGGCTGTAAATTTTGGTTGCCATGTTCTGGTGAGTGCTCTTAGAACTTTTAAGTTCAAGTCACTATTTGATAAAAAATTTCCAAGTGCAATAAGATGATTTGTAAGGCAAGTAAATCTCTTTTGTAAATCAAGTATTTTCTCTCCAGGCTTCATACGGAACATTTCATATTCCCGGGAGAGAGTGTTAAGTCTCGAGCTTTTGACCTCCTCGGTTCCTTCGTGTGTAGTTTCTAGAGTATCCCACATTTCTTTAGCATATTTGCAGTTTGATACTCTAAAGAATTCGTCAATGCCAAGTGTTGAAGTGAGGATGTTTTTCGCTTTAAGATTATATTTCACTTTCTTTTTGTCTTCATCATTCCATGAAGATTTCGGCTTCACTTCCCTCATATTATTGACAACTGTGAAGGGCTCATAGGGTCCTTCCTCAATTCTGTTCCAAATGTCCAGATCTTGAGATTCTGTAAAGATTCTCATTCTGATCTTCTAAAAGTCCTAGCATTCTCCAACAAAGCTTGGAGGACGATTGATGTTGGAATCTTATCCTAGAAATGATCTTGAGGCCATCTTAGAAATAGGATTGATTTTGAGAATAATTTACTCAAAAAAGCTCTTTTTCCAGTTGTAAAACTGAGATGGCAACTAAGAGGGGGGTGAATTAGTTGTTTAAAAACTATGACAGATTTTTCTGTAAAATTCAAGAGTTAATAGCAGCGGCAAAGTTATGTAGTAAATATGAAGTAAATTTAAGGATCTTAGGGAGAAGAAAGTACACAAAGATTTTATACTGGTTCACCTTCTTGTCCACCGAAGGATACGTCTAGTACTCTTGCAGCACAAGAGATTTCTTCACTAGATATTAAGATTAGTAATTACAATTTCTCACCCTGAGACTTCCTTGTTCCTTACTCTCTAATACCTATATCACTCTTTGGAAAACACCCTTTCCAAGTGACTATCATTTTTCTTTATCACACCCTTGTCAAAGAAAGTAATTCAACAAATTGAATGAAGAAAACTTTAATTATAGCAAAGATTGCCTTTACAATAACTCTTGCAATTCAATAACTCTTTGTATACTTTAGTGCTAATGCTCGGAAGGTTTGAATAACTTGAAAAAACACTTAAGGCAACTTCATAAAATATGTTCTGAAAGTTATGAACAAGTTGCAAGAAGTGTAGAAAAAGTATTTCAGAAAAGTTTAGATTGTGTATGTGAGTTATATCTTATGTATTATGAGATTCAATGTCTTTATATAGGCTTTCCAATCAGCCATAACACCTCTACGAAAAGGTAGGAATTGATTGGAGTGAAACCATTTCGTTTGGGTTGAAAGTTGTGTAGTTTGAATCTAAAAACTGGTGCAACAGCTCTCAGTAATCGATTATCCAAATATTCTGTGCAAATGAGTAATTGATTTTCACAAGCTGTAATCGATTACTCAAAAGGTGTAATCGATTACCAAATTTTTCTATCTAACAGAGTAATTGTTTACCATGTGGTGTAATCAGTTACTCAAAAGGTGTAATCGATTACCCTGATCATTTTTTGTTGGATAACTTGTTTCTGACTCATGTAACCTGTTACTTAGTTCTGGTAACATGTTACTTAGTCACAGTAACATATCACTTAGTCACAGTAACATGTTACTTAGATCTAGTAAGCTGTTACACAGTATTTTGAAAATTGTTTTCATTTATACTTGTGTTTATCAATTTTCTTTTAAAATACTTTTGAGCATTACCACTAATTGTATATTTAGACTATAAGGATAGAAGTACCTCAAGACTTAGACTCTAAATTCTTGACGTTTTGTCTTCATTGTCTTCGTAAGTATTCTTCCTTTTCTTCTTTTATGTGATGTTGGTGTCTTCATCAAAACCATGCCAAGGTCAGGAGCAAGATCTTCTTCACACTTTTCACCACAGGGTTGTAAGTATTATATGGCAACTAAGATGGGGTGAATTATTTGTATGGCATAATGGTCAATTTTACTGCTATGATATCAGAATGTTATGCAGCGTAAATGTTGTAGAAAGATTACCAAACAAAAACTCCAATATGAAATAGAAAGAGTGTAGAGAAGAGAGAAAGAACACATATATTTATGTTTGTTCACCTTCTTGTCCACTGAAAGCTATGTCCAGTACTCTTGAGCACAAGATATTTCTTTACTAGAAATCTTGAGTTGTAATTACAGTTTCTCTCCCCAAGACTTCTTGTAACTTACACACTCACAAATACCTTACTCTCTTGGAAATTAAACTCTCCAAGTACTCTCTTTCCCCTTCTCACCCCACCCTTGTGATGACAAGTTTTATAACCAAATTTGAAGAATAAATTCTTGGGAATGATTGCCTTAACAAGATATAGCACTTCTATAACTTACAACCCTCTTACTCGTAATAAACTTAGTTTTTCATGCTCTTGAAAGTATTAAGTTTGAAAAACTTTAGAACTTGCACTTGAAGCAACTTCAGAAAAAATCTGAAAGTTTAGAACAAAAGTTGCATAAGAAATGCAGAGAATTGTATATGAAATTGTGTGTAACTCATGTATTCAAGATATTATGAAATGAGTGTTTCAATGCCTTTAAATTGGCTTCAAATCAGCCAATATACCCTTCCATTAAGTTGGGACACGATTGGAATGAAATTCATTGAGTTTGGGTGAAAGATGTTTAGTTTGGATTTGAAAATCTGGTTTTAACATCACGACATAATCGATTACACTGTGTTAAATTTGTTGAGTAACTTTTTACCGAGTTAGGTAACCTGTTAAAAAATCCTAGTAACATGTTACTCACTATTACACAGTCCAAGTAACCTATTACCTAGGTCTAGTAGCCTGTTACTCAAGTCAAGTAACCTATTACTTAGCATTTTGAAATTTGTTTGCTTTGTCTGAGAGTTTTCCAATTTCATTTCAAAATAGATTTATCTTTCATTTGAGCATTGTTTACTAAACATACTAGAGTATAAAGGATAGAAGTACATATTGAAGTCTTACACTCTATTTGTAGCTTGATCTTCTTTTGTCTTCAATATCTTCTTCATTTTTCATTCTTTTCGTGATCTTGGTGTCTTCATCAAAAATGGGTCAAGCTCAGGAGCAAGATCTTCTTCATAACCTCCCCTTTTTTATGATGACAGAATAAAAATCTTTTATAATTGTAGTTTTTTTGAGATCAACATACCTCATAGATTTTGACAATATTAACTTGTATGACCCCCCTATCTTGTATGCCCCCCATGTGTTTATGTTTGTGCCCGAAATGGTTTAGATAGAAAAAGTACAAACTCCAACTTGTACCCCCTTTTGACTTCATCAAAAAGAAGGAAAAGTTAGGTTTCCAACAGAATTATACATATATATACTAAAAGGGTAACAAGATAAATATTGAATATTTTGAAGCCAAGGTTAGAATTTAGTAGTATGAAATTTAATAATTGCACATGCTATAAAATGATGGAATAATTTGGAATACCATAGTATTGTAACTCAGTAATGTGTAAGCACTTCATACATGGCAGAAAGTAAAAGTTAAATTGACAATCCATATAATCCAGTCAAATTGACAATCGACGAAGTTCCACTTGGACTTGTTGATTCGCAGCATCAAAAACATCCATCCTTGTGGTGATGGAGCCTCGAACTGAGAATAACTCATCCATAACCATTTGATTAGAAGGCATGGAACAAGGTGACTCAGCATGGAATGAAGACTGTTGTTGTGTAGGAGGATCAACAGGGGGATTTCTAGGTTGAGCAGTCTGATGATCAATGTGATGCATGTAGATCATGTTAGTGGTAACTCGAAAGAATCTCATTGTGGATTACATCCACATCGATCTTATCATCTTGAGCATTAAGTACGATCTTAAACCCCATCAAGAGATACATCAAAATGCTCATGAATGACAGTTATGATGAGAGCATAAGGTAAGGGTCCAAAATCACCTCTAAAGGCCCACATTTGTCTCATTACCATCAAAGTCTAGTTAATAGGGACATTATGCTTAATAGCATACATCAGTTGTAGTTCCATATCGCTAAGTTGCGAATGATTTGAAATTTTTAGAACTATGATGTAACTAAGAAAGTAATGAAGCAAATGATCCTCTAGATTTAGATTACCAGCAAAAATAATATTTATGTTTTTCACAGTATCACCAATGGCCCTTTGTTTGTGCAATTCAATTTCGCTCTTAGAATATCTACACATAGAGTAGTAGAAATCTAGTTTTTATGCCCTTCTAAATCACACTGAAGGCCTAATTCTATTATGGTCCCTATGTATGGTATGTTACTGCAAATTGAACTCAAATTTCGAAAGTATATGGCAAGTTCCTCGCCTTTGACAGAAGAGAGATTTTATTCTTCTTAAATGTTAAGTTGCAGTAAAATATCCTCACAAGTTCCAGGTAGTAGGCACAATGCATTTCACATAGGTTACACAAGTTTTCTTTGCCTAAAAAGGGTGGGGAAAATGAAATCATGAGATTCGAAAGAGTGTAACTTACAAAACTTGGGAGCAAAAATGGGTCTCTACTAAAAATGTTTCGTGAACACTTTGTGTTGCTCTTCATTAGCAAGAAGTCGAGCCAAGTCCAATGGATTACCCTCGGAAGAGGTTGGTTGCCTCATTGAAGTCACATTGGTTCGTTGCTTCTTGGTTTTGGATGTTGAAGTTATGAAAACAAAGTTTTTTGAAAAACTAGGTTTTGGGATTTTGATATTTGGATTATTTTTTTATTTAGGCCACCAAACACGAAAATGAAGGTTGCTATGTGTTTAGAAATGAAAATGTGATAAGAATAGACTCTAAAATTACTCAAAATAGTTGAGTATGTTGTTTTTTCGAAATAGTGGGGGGTTACCATAGTTGAAGAGTTTTGAAATGAGGAAGATGAAGTTTGAAAATTGGAGAAATTCCTTAAATACCACACGGTGTAATCCGTTACTCCAAGTGAGTAATCGGTTACACATTCCTCTATTTCAAATTAATCGATTACTCCATGTGAGTAATCGATTACCATCTTCAATTTTGAAATATTCAGGCTATCTAATGTATGGTAATCTATTACTCATGAGCGATAATCGATTACATTCCCCAAAAAAGTGAAATATATGAACATGATGAAGGCATGAGATAAACATAATGAAGCAAACATATAAATATATGAACATGTTTAGGACAAGTAAGCTTCATCAAGTATGCCTAATTCTCGTCTAATTTTATGAAAAGGTTCTTTAGCCAAAGGTATGGTGAAGATGTCTACTAATTGATCATGTGTATCAACAAACTCCAAGAGTACATCTTTCTTTTGGAATGGTCCCAAAGGAAGTGATGTCTTATATCAATATGTTTGGTTTATAGCACTAGTATAATCACATTTTAAGGAAATGCATCCTAAGTCTAAACCATAATCTCACAATTTTTCCTTAAGACACATTATTCGGGCACAACAACTACATGTTGCTATATATTCTGCCTCAACAGTACTTAGAGTAAAACAGACTTGCTTCTTACAAGACCATGAGACTAGAGCATTTCCTAGAATATAACAAGTACCACCTGCACTTTTCCTCTCAGTTTTGCATCCAGAAAAATCTGAATCTGAGTATCACACCAAGTCACATAGACTTCCTTTTGGATGCCATAGTCTCATATCAGGTGTGCCTTTAAGATATTTCATTATTATTTTAATGACATTAAAATGTGACACTTTGGGTTTTGATAGATAACGTGCACAAAGGCAAACACTAAACATTATATCAGGTCTACTTGCGGTAAGATAAAATAGGGAATCAATCATATCTCGATACTTGGAAATATCAACACATTTTCCAGCTTCATCAATATTTATTTATGTTCCAGAACCCATAGAAGTAGCAATTAGTTTGCAGTCATCCATCTAAAAACACTTTAGTAGATCCCTGCAATATTTAGATTGACTGACAAAAATGCCATCCTTAAGTTGTTTGCTTTTTAGTCCAAGAAAGTAATTCAACTTTCCCATCATGGACATCACAAACTCCTGTTGCATCATTTTACCAAAATCACTATACAAGAGATAATTAGTAGAACCGAAAATAATACCATCGACATATTTTTGAACAAGTAGAGTATGATGAAATATTTTTCTAAATAAATAGTGTAGTATCGACCTTTCCTTTGGTAAAGCCATTATCAAGTAAAAAGCTTGTTAGACGGTCATACCAAGCACATGGAGCTTGCTTTGAGCCATAGAAGGCTTTCTTACGTTTATAAACATGTGAGGGATGTTTGTAATCTTCGAACTCCGGAGGTTGTTCGATATATAACTCTTCTTGAATATAACCATTCAGAAAGGCACTTTGTACGTTCATTTGATATAACTGAAAGTCCAAAGAACATGCATATGCTAGCAATAATTTAATGGCTTCAAGTCTAGCAATCATACCAAAGGTTTCATTGAAATCAATACCTTCTTCTTGGAACAAACCTCGTTTCTCTCAAACTGGTTAAGTTCTTCTTGCATAGCAAGAATCCATTGTTCATCCTTAATTGCATCATCAATCTTGGATGGTTCCACTTGTGAGACAAAGGCCATGTCTAGACAGACATCATTAAACTGTAGGCGAGTGGTAACTCCCTTACTTATATCACCAATGATTTTGTCAATAAGATGATATCGATGGATTCTCCATTCTTTAGGTAAATCAGAATGAATATGCTCTTCTTGTGAAGGTAAAGCGTCATCTATTTTCAACTGCTATATATTGGTTGTTGCTTCAAAAATGGAATTTTCTAAGGAAGAACTAGGTAAGTCATCATCATCTATAATGGAATTTTATTCCATACAAGAATTATTCTCATCAAAAGTTACATGAATGAATTCTTCCATGGCTAAAGTTCTCTTATTGAAAATTCTAAAAGCTTTGCTTGTAAGAGAATAGCCTTGGAAAGTGATTAATCATGCAAATTTTCTTAAATAGATTAATGAAAGTGATTAATCATGCAAATTCACTTATTCAATAATCTCTATATGAATGTAATCAAACATAGAAAAATACAAAAATTGCATGAAAGTAAACATGTAGGAAAAGATAGAAGATAATATAGTTGATTTATCCTGGTTCGATTGCTAACCACTACAATCTACATCCAGTCATCCTCTTTGGGAGATTTTCCTTACTAAGAAGAAATCAAAAGTTTATACAAACACTTCTTCCACCAAGAATTCTCTTGGACCTAGCTTCTAATGGATTCACACCACTTCTAACCAAGTATACCCAAAGAGACCTCTTCTTGTACCTTGACCTTTTGGCCAATTTCAAAATTTTCAACTCTCGTCTTCTTAATATTCTCTCAAACAACCTTACTTCAACAACTTTCAAGGATCGTCATGTAAGTACTTCTTCCTTCATCTTTTATCTTCAAAACATGTTTAAATACTTAGAACTTCATCATGTTTGGTTAAACTTTCTCAAAGAATTGAAATTTTTCAAAACCCAAAATATGAAGTTCTAAAGTGTTCAACAAGGACAAAATACATGTTCCTTTTCAACTAAAGGCATCTTTGAACTTGTTTTGAATAGGATTGTATTAATTGTTTGAACTCACCAAACCAACCTCTTATCAAAAATTCAAACAATGAGTAAGAGTCATTTCAAAACCAACAATGGCACATTTTGGTGAAAATGCTCTTTAAATTTGGTTAGGACTAAGTATGACATGAGCAAAATGTTATGTCGATTGCATGCTTGAAATTGATTTTATAAGATTCTAAGAATGATGATTTTATCCTTAGAATTATGTTTGGATAAAAATTGGGGGCTATTTTGAATAAGCAACATGCATGCAAACTGAAATTTGGACATAATGAGCATCTAGGCCTAGCGTTTTTTTAGAGAAATTTTGAGTGCAAGATTTGGTGGTTTTTTGATTTAGAATATGCATGAAAATTATTTTGAAAAAAATTAGGCCTAACTAATTGTGAAGAAACAGGATGATTGTTGAAATTTTTTGCCATGTTTGGAACTCCTTAATTTTAAAAAGTAACACATGTAAGTTCAACTAACCTTTTATGTCATGAAAATGTGTTTGTTTTAAAAAATTAGGAGAACAAAGACAAGAGCTCAAAAGAGAAACAATGTTGCTCAAAATTAGGAAGGTGAACATGAGCAAGAGGAACAACTCTTCACGAGCAACAAACAGCAATCAAGAGCCACCATAGCTAAGTATGAAGAATTGACTCTAAGTGGAACGTTTGTGCTTGAAAAAATGTTTGACTTGACAGAGAATGAATTCCCACAATTCATTTACTTGGTCACTACATATGATTGGACAAAATTATCTTACCCATCCAAAACATTTCCCATTTATGTGTTAAGATAATTTTATGCCAATGTATTTGTTACCCTTGATGCACAACAAAACCGCTACACTTGGGTTGATGGGAAACAAGTATCATATGATAAGGCTATAATCAATAAATATTTGGGTTCCCTTGGATGAGTGAAGATGATGATGAATTGTGCAAGTACCAATGAAGGATGTTGGCAAGCAAAACAAGATAAGAAGGAGGGTATGATGAAATTAAAGTGAGAAGACATCTTTACATATCGGGCTTGGAACCTGAAAAGAGGGTCGCCACAAGAATATGTCCAATTTTAAAATTGTGCATGAGTCAAATGACTCAAATTTTGGCAATCTTGGTCTTGTCAAATATTTGGTTGGGATCTCATGTGTTTGACTTGTCAATCCCCAAAGCAAAGTTAATTTATACGTTATTTAATGATGATTCTGTGAATGTAGCTGCTATTATTTCTAATGCTATTGCTGAAAGCATCAAGAAAGGGACAACAACCATGATTTCTCCCTCATTGATTAATGACTTGTGCAAATATCAAAAAGTTTCAGGGCCTTGTTTGGAAATAATGTCCCTCAATTTAACAACCATTGCAAGGAAAGAAGTGTGGCCTCCATCAAAGCTAAATTAAGGAGGAGGAAGGGAGAAGGACGATCTTCGGAGACCCAAGAACAACCATTGCCTCAAATTAATGATCCTAATTTTGCTACATACATGGCACAAAATGATGCAAGGTACAATGCTCTTGAAAATAGATTTGACTTACAAGAAAGAAAAATAGACGCATGTTACCATGGAATTAAAGAAGTGTATCAAGGGCTCTTTGATCAATTCCCAAACATTGGTCATGAACCCTATGTTAGATTTGATGCACAGTATTTGTGGCCTGGGGACAGACCACAAGCTGGAGACGGGGGCAATGGTACAAATGAGCAAGGAGATGAAGATGATGTGTAGAAACGCATGCAGAAATTGCAACTCATTTTGGTTATTTATTTTCTCAAAAGACTTTTGCATTTTAATTTCCTAAGACTTTGTTTATTTGCAACTTCATTTGTGGTTGAATATTTTCCAGTGTGTTTATTAATGTTGGTTGTTTGTTTTCATTTCATCTTATTTGTGGTTGAATACTTTATTAGTTTGTTTTCATTGTTGTGTGTTTATTTTAGTTTTCTTTAGTTAATTTGCTTTTAACTTCTATGTTTCTTTAAAAAACAATGTACAAAAAAATGTTCTCAAACAAAATTATCATGGCTTTAACATTTTTCAACAAGATCAAACAACTTTCAAAATCAACATTGAAAAAACATGAATCTTGAATTCCATCTAAAAATTGATAACTTAGGATAGGAGACAAAATTTTAGAAATCACTTATCTTGAGTTTATAGACATTGTTTAAAAATAAAAAAGAATGCATAAAATCCTAACCATATGAGGGAGTGTAAGCCAAACACAAAAATTATGTGAGTTTAGTGAGAAACTTTTTGGCTTTGCACAATTGATTTTGCTTGAATCTTTCTTTACTTCGTTGCACACAATTTGATAGGAAATGATCAAGTCAAGTTCTTTTTATTGGAATAAGCCACTTGGCCAAAATAATTAACCCAAATTAGGAACATCATTTGATAACCCCTTTGAGCCTTACAATGAAATAAAACAAATTTGAAAACATCAACCTTTGAGCCTAATACAGAAAAACAAATGTTTTCTCTCATACTTTTAAACTATAAAGAGAGCATTTTTCAAAAGAAGTTGATGGAAATAATTAAGTTGGGGGAGTGGTTGGCCATGTAACAAAGTAGTCAAAAGAAAAAAAAATTCAATCTCTTTACAAATCAAAAAGTAAAGAAGAAGCTCCAAAACAAAAAGGAGTAAAAGGAGATTGAAAAAATCAAGAAAAGTTACACAAAAAGGTCAAGAAAAAGAATGAGGAAAAGAAGAAAAAGAAGTATGGTAAAAAATTGAAAGGAGAATGTTCTAAAAAGAAAAATCAATTTTGCTCTCTTTTAACTTGAAAAATATCTTTGAATATCTTGAAAACCAAATTTCTTTGATAGCCAAGCCTCATTACAACCTAAGGAAGACCTTAGTGATCTTTGAAAATTTTGTGCAATCAAAGTAAGCTTTAAGATGAAAAACAAAATTAAATTCTTCCAAACGAAACAAGTTAAGTTTTAGTGAAACACTTACACATGTGGTTCCATTCCTGAACCATGTGAAAATATGCATTCTCTTTTGGTTGAAAACAATTCTTATAAATAAAGAGACGGGTGAATTTGTGAAATTTTAAATCCAAGTCTTTTGTTTGAAGCATTTTAGATGAAAATTTCAAGTCATGAAACATGGAAATGATTAGTTGTGAGCTTGTACAAAATCATTTTTTCCACAAAACCATAGCTTAAGAATTGTTTACTTTTGTTTGAGGACAAACAAAGTTATAAGTTGAGGGAGTTGATAAATGCCAAAATATACTACTTTTCCATCACTTTTTATGGCACTTATCTTGGATATCTTGATCATTCATAACCTAAAATACAACTTATTACTTCTTTTTCAAAGAAAATGTTTTGATCTCACCTCTAGTATATAGCCATATGAATTTCAGGGACAGCTTACCTAAATCTCATCATGAAGAAAGATCAAACCATCACTCAAACAAACAAGCAACAAGATCCACAAAATTCCAAGAATGGCCACAAACTCGCTAGACGTGCTCAATAAGGCGTTGGGCGTGTTTTTCTTGAGCCACGATCCTTAAAGAAAAGGGCAAACCTAACCATGAAGAAATCAAATTGTTGGGCGGTCCTAAAAAAGGGCTCAGCGTGACTTGGAGCCCAAGCAAGAGGCCAGGTGTGAAGTCATGTATGATGCAAAGGGGCTGAGCATCAAGTAGGAGGTGTCACCAATCATATTTTAAAAGCACACTAAAATAACTTGTATGCACTAAAATCATTTTGGAAGAAACATTACATTACATTGTCCCCTTTAGATACCTTAGGACTCTTTTGGCTGCAAGCATATGAGATTTTTTTGGATTACTCATGAATATACTTGTTACTCATACACTGAATGAAATTTATGGTCTAGTATGGCAGATGCATCTTAGACTTCCTACAATATGTCTAAAAATTGTGGCATCAACAACCTCTTCTTCTTCACAGTTTCCTAACTTCAAATTCATTTCAACTAGAGTTTCTGAGGGATTACAGTGGATCATGTTGATCTAGTTCAAGACCTCCAGCAAATACTTCCTTTGGTGCATGAACAAGCCTCTTTTTGTGTGTTGAAATTCCAAACGAAGGAAATATGCTAATCTTCCAAGATCAGTCATTTCGAGTTCACCCTTTAAGCTCTCTTTTAGTTCTTCAATTCCCTTTAAGCAACTTCATATTATCAGCAAATCATCAACATATAAGTAGATAAGTAGAACATATTTATTCTGGTTTGTTGTCTTGGTGTACACACCATATTCTACTTCACATTTCAGAAAACCAGAATTGGACATGAATTTGTCAATCCTCTTGTTTCATGCTCTAGGTGCTTACTTCAGTCCATAGAGTGCTTTTTTTAATATGAGCACTTTGTGTTCACTTCCTTTATTGACAAAGATAGGTGGTTGAGTGACATATACCAACTCCTCTAGATGACCATTTAGGAAAGCTGATTTTACATCTAGTTGCCACATATTCCAATTCTTCCAACTAGCTAGAGCTACTATCAACCTTATTGTCTCTAGCCTAGCTACTAATGCAAACACTTCAAAGTAGTCAAGTCCTTCTTTCTGCATAAACCCTTTGGCTACAGACCTTGCTTTGTGTTTTGCTATAGAGCCATAAGGTTTTAACTTGGTCTTAAAGATCCATTTGACAGTTATTGGTTTCTCTTTGTCTGGCAAATCTGCCAATTCCCACGTGTTATTCTTTTCAATGGACTTGATTTCTTCTAGCATGGCTGCTCTCTAAGTGCTACTAGATACTACTTCTTCAAAACTTATAGATTTTGCATCATCAAATAAGGCCATGTGTTGTACTATGTCACCTTCTTGATTCACATTATCATCGGGACTCAATACATAGTCTGATAGTCAAGAAGATGGATTTCTTGTCCTGGTTGATCTACTTCTTTCTTGTTGAGGTGATGTGGTTGTGTCCATACTTCTCTCATGTATCACTTGATCACCAGATTCCCACTCAATGTGCATCTTTGCCCAGGGTGTAGGATTACCATTCATTCCTTTCCATGAATTTGACTCATCAAAGTAAACATCCCTACTAAACATCACCTGCTTTGTATCAGGGTTGTATAACTTGTATGACCCTATAGAGTTGTAACATAGAAGAATCATAACTTCAGTCTTGTTGTCAAGCTTTTTTCTCCTTTAGTCTGGTACATGTCTATAGCACAGGGATCCAAAAATTATGAGGTGCTTCATAGATGGTTTGATCCTTGGCCATGCTTCCTCAGGAACTTGGACATCAAGTTTCTTAGTTGGACACTTATTCAATATGTAGGCTGCAGTGGTTGCTGCCTCTCTCCAATATTCATGTGAAAGTTCCTTGCCTTTTAGCATATTTCTAACCATGTTCAAGATGGTTATGTTTCTTCTTTATGCAATTCCATTGTGCTGAGGTGTGTAGGGGGAAGTTACCTCATGCACAATTCCTTGTTCTTTATAGAATTCTTCAATTTCTCTTTAAGTGTATTGTCCTCCCTCATCAGTTCTTAGTATCTTGATGCATTTATCTGATTGCTTCTCTACTAAAGTCTTGAACCCTTTGAACACTAAGAAGGTATCACCTTTGGCCTTTATCAAGTATAACCACAACTTTCTACTCAGTTCATCCACAAAGGTTACAAAGTATCTGCTCCCTCCTAATGAGGATGTGTCAAAAGGACTACACACATTAGAGTATATGACATGTAGAAGCTCATTAGCCTTGGAAGGTGTGTATGCATTGAATGACGATCTAGGCTGCTTGCTTATTTGGCAGCTATCATATACCTTGTTATGGGTCTGAATTTATGGCAGTCATTTGACCATGTCCTTGGATGTCAATAGGCTCAGGTCTCTAAAGTTTAGATGACCTAGCCTTAAGTGTCATAGCCAAGGAAATCTTCTGAAAGGGATGTGGCTGATAGGCACTGAGTTTCAATGGTTCTTAAGCTAACTTGGAAGGTTTTATTTTGTGCAAGATGAACCTTTAATATCTTCTTTTGGGTAACATCAAATATTTCCAAAACACCATGATGCATCTGAACTGAGAATACCTTTTCTACTAATTGTCCCAAGCTGGGTAAGTTGCTCTTCATGTTTGGAACATAGAGCACATTAGTTATCATTGCATTCTTCCCATCTTTCTTATTAATCAAGACATCAACAGTTCTTTCTGCTTGGATTAGTTTGCTATATGCAAATCTTACATTGATTTTTCTGTTCTCATCAAAGTTTACTAGCCAATTCCTATTTCTAGTCATGTGGTTTGAGCACCCCGAATCTGTATACCACTTATCATCACTACTTGACTCATAATTGGTGGTCATCATCAACAACATTGGTTCTTCATCCAGACTTTCATTACTTTCTTTCTTGGCCAAGTGAGCCTCAGTGTGATGCCTAACTCGATTCTCACCATGACTTGAAGTTGCTTGGCATTCACTACTGAAAATGTCCAATTTTATCACAATTGAAGCATATCAGATTTTTCCTATCAACCTTTTTATTGTTGCTTTTCCATCTCTGATATCCACCTCTTCTTGATACCTGTTTTGTTTGATTAGACTCATCCCTTTCTTGATCTGAGAATTGAGAGAATCTAGGGTTACATCTTCTTTGTTCTCTTCCTCTGCCTCTACCTCTTTGTCCACTCTTACTACCATATCCACCTCTTCTTGAGGTGTATGCTTGTAGAGCCTATTCAACAGGTTTCTCCATAGACCTTTCAATGAGTCTTTGTTCATGAGCCTTGAGCGAACCTTGGAGGTCCACAATTTTCAATTCCTCTATTTTCTTAGATTTCTCATTTGCAACAACTATATGGTCGAATTTGGGGCTTAATGTCCTCAAGATCTTCTCCACTATGACCTGATCTACCATCTTCTCACCAGTGGCTTTCATAGCATTAGTATGGCTATTGACTCGGTTGAAAAACTGTGCAACTTTCTCATTGGATTCCATTTGCATCAGCTCATACTGCCTCCTCATGGTTTGCAATCTCACCTTCTTCAATTGCTCAGCTCCTTCATTACACTTCTCAACAACTTCCCATGCTTCCTTTGCTGATCTTGCTTTAGAGATTTTTTCAAAATGCGCTTCATCAACACGTTGATGTAGCAAGAAAATGGCTTTGTAATATTTCTTCTTAGTTTCTTTATACCTGGTTCTTTGTGCTTCTGATGAAGAATCTGTCAGTGCTGGAAGTCCATCTTCTACAATTTCGATTACTTCTTGGAAGCCCATGATTGCTGACATTTGAACTCGCAATCTGTTCCAGTTCTTCCCATCGAGGCTGGGAAGATTTGCAGGGAAGCTTGTTTGTCCCATTGATTCGTGAAGAGAGTGTGAGAGAGGGATGAAGGGAATGATAGAGAATGAAGAGGTGTGTTCTCATTTTTCTAAACATGGCTCTTGATACAAGTTTGTTACAACATCAAGAAGGTAAAAGAAGGAAGAAGCACGAAGGAGATGAAGAATGAAATGGAACAATGCAATTGAACTGTGAATTGATGAACTTTCTATTTCTGGAAATTCTAGTTAGTTAAATTGGGTATACAAGCATATTTATAGTAAGTGGCAAAAACTAACAAAACTATTTTTCGAATTACAAACTAACAGTGTGCAATGGTGGCAGTTGGTGCACAACTGTTTTGGTGGTGGAAGGATTTTTGGTGTTTTAGAATGAGTAGATTAATGGGGAGGGGAAAGTAGGATAGGGATGAGGGGTGAATTGTTTTTTGAAATCAAAATTATAAAACTACTCGTTTTACTAATTCTATTACAAGTAAAATATGTGGGTTAATTTTGTATAAAACTTTTGGTACACAATGCTAACTATATAAATAAATAAAGAAGGAATCAAGTTATTCTTTGAGTAACTTTGAAGCGTTACACCAAATCTACATCATTCTATTACAATCTAAAGGTTCAAATTCTTTACTTAAAAAGTCACATAAAACTCATATGATCATCATTTTCTTTCTTCTTCCCTTTATACTCATTTACTGACCTATTCTTATCCCCATCAACACATTGTTGTCAGCACATCACAATAGGCATGGCTTCAATCTTCAAAAGAACCACTTTTTGTCCATGGATTTTAAAATATTTTTAAACCAACAACAAGATTTCATACTCAACATTAAATGCATCATTAAGAACATATTCAATCTATAAATAATTTGTAGTTTACTACAATTAGATTATGGTGGATGAATAGTAATGTAGTCATGGTGTCCGAGTTTGTTGCATTTTCGTGATTATCATGGAAGACAAAGCCAACAACAATTGTTGATCGAGGTTTATATTTGGCTTCATCAACACTATGTTCGACGATGAAGCTTTCAAGCTACTATGAGAAGTTGCCATGGTCTCATGAAATTTCAAAATTTGAAGGACTAGCTTACAGTGTAGTGCGGTAAAAGATATATAATGAGAAATCTCTTGTCATAAACCCACAATGTCTTGATTGATTGTTGAATATGACATGAAAGGATAATGAAGTGAAAGAAGTGTTAGATTGAGTAGCATGTTAGTTTTATGTGAGTTTTTAAATAAAAAATTTCAACTTTTAGATTATGATCTTAAAAGTTACTGGTGAAGTAACATGATCTCTTCCCATAAGAGATTATCTCCTCACCTAATTTAATTATGTATTTTCTTTTTCGCAAAAATTATGCACTTTCTTTTTAGCAAATATTATGCACTTGTCAAAGCTCATGGGCCCCACTCCACTTCACGCGTGCAGTAATCAACGGTCACTATTACATCCGGGATAACCGGAAGTCCATTTCCAAGACTGATTCTGTTTAGATCCAACGACTCAGATTCTCCATGGTTGACCCATTTCTCTGTCCTAACCTAATCTCCACGCCTTCAAATCTTTCAAACTCCAAATAGATCTAACAAAATATCTTCGCTTCTTCATCACAGTCCTTCTCCGATTCATCTTCAAAGTCGTTTCTGATCTTCGCTTTCTTCACAAAAATTCCTAGGTTTTGCTCTATCACTATGACTTTTCCACCAATTATTCCATTTCAATTTATAAATTTTCCATTTCAAAAAGCTTATTTGTTCTTGTTTCGAGCTGCTTTAATTTCGAGACTGAAGATCTATTCTCATTTTTTTTTTGTAAAAAAATACTGCCGAGTTTTACTTTACTGATTCCTACGGTTCTCTGTACGAAATTGATTAGATTATTTGGTAGTTTGATGCTACGTAGTTTACTGTGACTCGTAAGTTATTAGGTTTGAAATTTGAATAGCAGACTTGGTGATTGAGATTATTTTTAAGTCTATTTACGAGGAGGAAGTTCTTCCTCTTTTATTATAAGAAGAGCATAAAGATTTATATACAGTATGTGGATCATTCATTTGTATAAAAATCATAAACTGCATCATTCATCATTTATGTTTTGACTCTTCATAAAAGTAAAGTAATAAAATGATCGGTGAATGAATGAATTGACGTGTTAACTGTGTATAAATCTTTATACTGACATTGTATAGATATTATACTCATCTACAATAATGTTTGATTTATATGAAATGGGAAATTGCTAATCCATTCTTAATTCTGTATTTATTTTAATTCCTTTTTAATTATTTTTCTATAGAACATTATTTATGATAGAGCATTCTGATTTATTTTAATTCTGGAGTTGGAGTGGAGTAATGTAATTCTTCAGTTCTGTGTTATTCGTAGTTTTTTTTGCATGTCAATTGAAGCCTTACTTTTGAATTTTCAGGACAGAGGTTACATTTCAGATAATCTGGTGTCTTGGTAATTTAAGATGCCATGGGTTTCTTTGTTCGTGGATTACAGTAGGAAGTGCGTTCGCTTGGTTGTGTTTTTTCATGTGATCCTGTAATTTAACTACTTGAGGTTAGAGATTTCGTTCTGCCAATCTCCAGCTATAGTTTATTACTATATAGATTTTTTTGTGTATATTTGATTCATGTCACATCTAGAAACAGTCTATTTGTGTTTGCGCGGGTAAGGCTGCAAACGTTCACTCTCTCCGTACACACTAGGATCGTAGGAGTGGTGGAGCGTAACACGATGCATAGCTCCAACTGAAATACAAAATTACAGTTAAACATACATATAGATATATATATGTAGATATATCTGTATATAGATATATATATATATATATATATGTAGATATATATATATGTACACATATATATATACAATAACTAAAATACAAAATTTCAGGAGTATTCTTCTAACCCAGATTAGTCCTGATACAAAATTTCAACACCTTACCACCCCCACCAGATTCAATAGCATCAACATCTTCTGTTAAAGAAAAGAGGGCAAACAAAGAGTGAATATAGAGAAGAGAAAGTTGCAGGCTAATGGAAGTGGTTGCAGGTTTTTGGTCATTAACAAGAAGCTTAGGGAAGAGATTGGAATGTTGATAGGGTTAGGGAAGGGAGTGGTTGATTCTGTGGAGGGAATTGAGGCTGGCGGAAGACTGAAACGTTTGAAGGAATAGTAGTAATATAAATATAATGGGTTAAAAATTAGGGTAAAACTAGGGTAAAAATTGGGCATAGAGGTTGACACAAGAAAATTAAACCTGCTGACCCAAGAATGCGTTGTGTAACTCGAAAACACTATGTGATCCCAAAACACAGTCGTCTTCCTCAAAGCGAAAACGCGTGATGATCCACGATCCGACTCTTCAAAGCGTCATGCTGCCCCGCTTCGGCTCTGGAATGAGTTTTAGCTCGCAACAACTCATTATTCACCATGAAAAGCGTTGAATTGTGCGATTCGACGCTTCAATGCACACTTTTGATAACCCTGATAATTTCAGATGCAAATTTAATTAGAATGTGTTTATAATGACCAGTTATTTATGCCTGTTGTGTGACGTGAAGAGTGGAAAATGTGGACATCTGTTTTTAGTTGATGGAGAACATCTTGTAGAACTTCTGATTTATAATTGCTTTATATATGAATCAATACAGTATATGCTGCAGCAATAGCGTCGTAGTTTATGAACGTGATATGGAGCCCTACGTCTTACTCTTTCTATGATGTATATTGCTTTCACATTATCTCTGGTAATCTTCTATTGTCTCCTGCTACTGCAGGTGAAGTCCTATTAGGTTCTAAAGGAACTCCTTCTATTTTTTCCTTGATTACCAATAACTGTTCGGAGGTTTGAGATGTACTTTGGAAACCAATCTGTGATCGAAGTTGGGCAGATTAAAATGAGTGTTGGAGTTATTGCATACAACCAATTGATGCTAGTTTGCCAGGTGTATATTTACTCTTCCCTTTTTTCTTAGTTGCCATGGAGAAGGATGTGCATTTGGAATATCAAATAGTGTACTGTATATTTCCTCTCATGTTGCTTGGTTTTCTTACTATACTAATTACTCCATATAATATTCTTTTGCAGGCTGAATATTTTCGTCAGTTGCTTAAACCTGTTACGTAGTCTAGCATTTTGGTACATTGGTTTAGGGAGGGATTGCATTAAATTCAACTAAATCGTTAGACGGCTGAAGGGTGAAGTTTTAATTTGAAGGGTTGACTATTACTTGTTAGGTGGAGTTACCTTAGTACCTTCTCTTTGGTTTTTTCATTACTTTAGGAACATCCATCCAGCATCCAGCATTAATTCAGAATACTTGCCAGTTGCAAAGGCTAGAGCAGAATTGTTTGCTCGTGGCTTTGGGAGAGTGAACAGGAGATTATAATGCAGCCTTGTCAATATTTTCTTCCAGAAAAGGTGGTAAATCCTTCGGCAGATGAAGCAGTCGATACTTACATGTATGCTTCACTCGCTTCTGGTTTTGAAGCAGTTTTACCTCCAAGTGTGAGGCAGATACCAACTTTTGAAAGAACTAAAGTGCAACCCTCTGTGGATTGCCCTAAGAATTTCATCATATT
Organism: Lupinus angustifolius; assembly: GCF_001865875.1. Classification (NCBI taxonomy): domain Eukaryota; kingdom Viridiplantae; phylum Streptophyta; class Magnoliopsida; order Fabales; family Fabaceae; genus Lupinus; species Lupinus angustifolius. Next base: position 4,664,669 of record NC_032009.1, on the reverse strand, counting down.
TGATCAAACAGCTCAACAGAGCAGGATTATGTTCCATCCTGGAATGACCTACAAATTGAATAGTCTTGGCTTCATTGTTCATGCTAGTACTCAAGATAATGAAAAGAAGGAACTAAATAAAATGGAAAGAGAATTGTCATCTCCTTTCAAAGAGGATTATGATGACATCGATGCACTATTGAGCTTAGAAGGGGACGAACTAGAAGACTTGGATGAGGAAGAAGTCAGCACGGCGAGGACTGATGAAATTTACGAAAGTATATCTGATACGTGCTCCAGGTACTACTCAAAATCAAGCAAAAAGAGGTCATCATCTTCTGTACAAGAATCTTCAGGGATCCAGGGACAGGGTTACTGGAACAACAAAACAAAGCACCGAGAGATGAAGAAAATGGTTAGGATGATGAGAAGAATTGTCCCAGGTGGAGGTAACCAAATGGATACTGTTACTGTTTTAGACGAAGCTGTTAAGTACCTCAAGTCGCTGAAGGCTGAAGTGGAGCAACTTGGAGTTGGACCGTGAAAATGAAAGTCGGACAAATGTATGCTCTGTAGCAACCAGTTGAACTCCATTATTGGTTTACCCTCTTTGAATTTGTACACTTTCCTACTTCCCTCGTATGGATAGAGGCCTTGCATAGTTATAAATCATGACTGGCATTTTATTTAGTGTGTAATATCTAAGTACTGTCACTTTAGAAATTTATACACAGTATATTACTCACCATTCAGTTTTATTACTTTTTTGAAGAGTCGGTGATGATTAAACATGAATGGTGGATGATATGATGACAGTGTATAAAACTTATACACTACATACATTTTTTTTCTTTTACTTTATTTGAGTTATGAATGACAATACTATCCTAATTGTAGCTAGTGATTGGATGTGATGCTTGCTGGCTTATTTTTATTATGTATGGACAGTGGGGATTTTCTGAAGTTTTATTCCCAAATGCTCATAATTTGTAATATTTATATTATTCAATGAATGTATTATAAATTCATATGATTGATTTCTCTCTTGCTTCAAAATTGTCTTAATGACTCTAGTGTCCTTGGTTACAGGTTTGGTATGATGCTGGTGTGTTTTGCTATTTTAATTTTGCATTGGATTTTATTTCAAGAGAATGATGTGGGAAGTATGCTTCTTGGAATTGTTGGCTTTATTTATCTTTCTAGCGGACTCGTGGTTGGTCACGTTATAAGCTTAGCTTCAAGTTATTTTCTCGAGAAAAAATCCAGATTTTTGTTGATACTTTAGGTAACATGTTGCCCAAATTTTTATTGTCTTGATTTTCGTAATTGCTGGAAAGAGAATTGATTATGTGAATTAAGTCACTGACTGTGACTTAAGTTTCTGACATTACAGATTACATTGTGATATCATTTTCATTCAAGGATACATATTAATGGAAGTCATGTCACTTTCTTGCCTTAAAGTCATTGAATCATTAGGAGAAAAGATACATAATATGCTTTTCTAATTTTTTATTCACACTTTTTATTAACCAATCCAAATTTTGATTTTGATGTTCAAAATTAATAGTTAAAAATATTAATTTTGAACATCAAGTTTTAAGCTTATGTACACCAATAAGGTAAGATCAAGAAATAGAGTGAGTATAATTATAGATAAAGAATGAGTGAAGGATATGGTGGATTAAAAGAGAATAGGAGATTGAATCATATCTCTAAAGTTTATAATAAAAGAAGACACATTTAGTGTGATTAGTGTTTATGCACTTCCAAGTATGACTATAGGAACATCATAATATATTTTTTTGGAGGATTCGAAAGGAGCAGTCCAGACAATATCCTTAGGAGAAAAGATTTTCTTTGGAGGCGATCTTAATAGATATATACGAAGGGACGCTAGAGTAGTGTAAAAGTTCGGTTCTGTTTGGTATTTGGTGCAATTTAGTGACCAAACCAAACATAAATATATGGTTCAGTTTTACTCAACTAACTGCAAATTTTATTCAGAAACCGAACCAAACAGAATAGTTAATTAACAATTCAATTTTGTGGTTTTTCAACTTATTTAAAAAAAGCAGTGTTACGAAACCCGAGCCGGACATCAACCCGGAAGAGGTTTCGTACAGGTTCTAACCGGTTAGACCGTCCGGTTGGACTGGACAATGTCATAATATTATATATAATTACATATTA
>NC_032009.1:4662018-4662397 GCF_001865875.1 Lupinus angustifolius | reverse complement strand
TGGTACCTCACGAAATCCTTAATTCGTTATGCCAACAAGGGTGGCTAAACAAATCCCTATTCCATTATGGCAACACGGGTGCGTCATGAAATCCCTGGTTCATTATGGCAACTCGGGTGCCTCCGCAAATCCCAGGTCCATTATGCCAAAAAGGTGCCTTGGAAATTCCCTGGTTCATTATGGCAACATGGATGCTACATCCAATCCCTGGTTCATTATGGCGACAAAGGTGCCTCAGTAAATTCGTGGTTCATTATGGCAACACGAGTCCCTCAACAAAATCCATGGTTCATTATGGCAACATGAGTGCCTCAACAAATCCCTGGTTCATTATGTCAACACTGGTGCCTCAACAATTCCCTAGTTCTTAATGTGAAAG
>NC_032009.1:4661340-4661918 GCF_001865875.1 Lupinus angustifolius | reverse complement strand
TGCCTCAACAAATCCCTAGTTCATTATGACATCATGGGTGCCTCAACAAATCCCTGTTTCATTATGGGAAGACTTGTAGCTCAGCAAATCCCTCGTTCTTTATGGAAACATGGGTGCCTCAAAAATCCTTGGTTCATTATGGCAAAATGGTGCGTCACAAAATCTCTGGTTGATTATGGCACCAGGGGTGCCTCAGTAATAACCTGGTTCATGATGGCAACAAGGTTACCTCTACAAATTCCTCGTTCCTTATGGAAACACGGGTGCCTCAGCAAATCTCTGGTTCTTTATTGCAACACGGGTGCCTCAACAAATCCCAGGTTATTCATGGCAACACGGGTGCCTTCGCAATTCCCTGGTTCATTATGTCGACACGAGAGCATCATCAAATCCCTAGTTCATTATGGCTACACAGGTGCCTCAACAAATCCCTGTTTCATTATGGCAAGACGGGTGCCTCAGCAAATCCCTGGGTCATTATGGCAACACGGGTGCCTCAGCAAATCCCTGGTTCTTTATGGCAAAACGGGTGCCTTAGGAAATCCCTGCTTCATTATGCCAACTTAGGTACCTCATCA
>NC_032009.1:4659947-4661240 GCF_001865875.1 Lupinus angustifolius | reverse complement strand
ACGACTACCTCAACAAATCCCTAGTTCATTATGGCAACAAGGGTGCCTTAGAAAATCGCTAATTCATTATGGCAACACGGGTGTCTCAACAAATACCTGGTTCTAATGGCAACATAGGTGCCTTAGCAAGTCCCTGGTTCATTATTACAACACAGGTACCTCTCCAAATCCTTGATTCATTATGGCAACACGGGTGGCTAAGCAAATCTCTGTTTCATTATGGCAAAATAGGTGCCTCACCAATTCCCTGGTTCATTATTGTAACATGGCTGCCTCAGAAAATCCATTGTTCATTATGGCAACACGGGTTCCTCGACAAATCTTCGGTTAAGTATGGCAACACAGGTGCCTCGGCAAATCCCTGATTTATTATGGAAACATGGTTGCCTCAACAAATCCCTGGTTCATTATGGAAACATGGGTGGCTCTGCAAAACCCTGGTTCAATATGGCAACATGGGTGCCTCAACAAATCCTTCGTTTATTGTGGCAACACAACTGCCTCGGCAAATCCCTGATTTATTATGGAAACATGGTTGCCTCAACAAATCCCTGGTTCATTATGGAAACATGGTGGGTGCCTCAACAAATCCCTTGTTCTTTATGGCCACACGAGTGCCTCCACAAATCATAGGTACTTTTTTGTTACAAGGGTTCTTCAGAAAATACCTAGTTCATTATGGCAACAAGGGTGCCTCAACAAATCCCACCTTCATAATGGCACATGGGTGGATTAACAAAGCCTTGATTCATTTTGGCAACATGGGTGCATTAGAAAATCCCTGGTTCATTTTGACTACACGGGTGTCTCAGCAAATCCCTGGATCATCATGGCATCATGGGTGCCTCAACAAATCCCTAGTTCATTATGACAACACGGGTGGCTCAGCAAAATCCTGGTTCATTATGGCAACATGAGTGCCTCAGCAAATCTCTGGTACATTGTGTCAACACGGGTGCCTCATAAAATCCCTAGTTCGTTATGGCGACATGGGTGCCTTAGAAAATTTCTCGTTCATAATGGAAACATGAGTGGCTCAGCAAATCCTTAGTTCATAAATGCAACACGGGTGCCTCAACAAATCCCTGGTTCATTATGGCATTACGGGTGCCTCAGCAAATCCCTGATAGATTATGGCAACATGAGTGTCTCATAAAATCCCATGTACTTTAGGCAACACGGGTGCCTCAGCAAGTCCCTGGTTCATAATGGCAATACGGGTGCATTAACAAGTCCCTGGTTCATTATGGCAATAGGGGTGCCAAAACAAATCCTCGGTTCATTATGGTAACA
>NC_032009.1:4659398-4659847 GCF_001865875.1 Lupinus angustifolius | reverse complement strand
GATTAGGATTAGGATTAGGATTAGGGTTAGGATTATGATTAGGATTACGATTAGGATGGGGATGAGGATGGAAAGTTGGGTGTTTACAGGGATGAAGACGAGGATGAGGATGAGGATCAGGATGAAGATGAGGATGAGGACGTGGTTGAGGATGAGGATGAGGATGAGGAAGAGGGTGAGGATGAGGATAAGGATGAGGATGAGGATTAGGATTAGGATTAGGATAAGGATAAGGATTAGAAGGAGTATGAGGATAAGGACGAGGATGAGGATGAGTATTAGGATTAGGATTAGGATTAGGATTAGGTTGGGGACGAAGATGAGGATGTGGATGAGGATGACGATGAGGATTAGGATTGGGATTAGGATTAAGATTAGGATTAGGTTGGGGAGGAGGTTGGGGATGAGGATGAGGATGAGGATAAGGATGAGGATGAAGATGAGGATGA
>NC_032009.1:4656732-4657125 GCF_001865875.1 Lupinus angustifolius | reverse complement strand
GATTAGGATTAGGATTAGGATTAGGATTAGGATTAGAATTAGGATTAGGATTAGGATTATTATTATGATTAGGATTAGGTTTAGGGTTAGGATTAGGATTAGGATGGGGAAAGGTAAGGATTAGGATTAGGATTAGGATTTGGATTAGGATTAGGATTAGGATTAGGATTACGGTTAGGATTTGGATTAGGATTAGGATTAGGATTAGGATTAGGATTAGGATTAGGATTAGTATTAGGATTAGGATTAGGATTAGGATTAGGATTAGGATTGGAAGTTGGATGGGGATGAGGATGAGGATGCAGATGAGGATGAGGATGCGGATGAGGATGAGGATGAGGATGGGGATTAGGACGAGGATTACTACAGGGATGTGGATGAGTATGGGGATGA
>NC_032009.1:4656220-4656632 GCF_001865875.1 Lupinus angustifolius | reverse complement strand
ATTAGGATTAGGATTAGGATTAGGATTAGGATTAGGATTAGGGTTAGGAAAAGGATTAGGATTAGGATTAGGATTAGGATTGGAAGTAGGATGGGGATGAGGATGAGGATGAGGATGAGGATAAGGATGAGGATGCGGATGAGGATGAGGATGCAGATGAGGATTAGGATTGGGATTAGGACGAGGATGAGGATGAGGATGAGGAATAAGATTAGGATTAGGATTAGGATTAAGATTACTATGGGGATGTGGATGAGTATGGGGATGAGGATGAGGATGAGGATGACGATAAGGATGAGGATGAGGATGAGGATGAGGATGAGGTTGAGGATGAGGACTAGGATTAGGATTAGGATTAGGATTAGGATTAGGATTACGATTAGGATTAGGATTAGGTTTAGGGTTAGGGTTA
>NC_032009.1:4654846-4655069 GCF_001865875.1 Lupinus angustifolius | reverse complement strand
AGGGTGAGGATGAGTATTAGGATTAGGATTAGGATAGGGATTAGGATAGGGATTAGGATTGTGATTATGATTCGGATTAGGATTGTGATTATGATTAGGGTTAGGATTAAGTTGAGGATGAGGATGAGGATGAGGATTAGGATTGGGATTAGGATTATGATTAGGATTAGTTTGGGGATGAGGTTGGGCATGACGATGAGGATGAGGATGAGGTTGAGGATGA
>NC_032009.1:4654525-4654746 GCF_001865875.1 Lupinus angustifolius | reverse complement strand
TGAGGATGAGGATGAGGATGAGGATTAGGATTAGGATTAGGGTTAGGATTAGGGTTAGTATAAGGATTAGGATTTGGGTTAGTATTAGGATTAGGATTAGGATTGGAATGAGGTTGGGATGAAGATGAGGATGAGGATGAGGATGAGGATGAGGATGAGGATGAGGATTAGGATGAGAATGAGCATAAAGAAGAGGATGAGGATGAGGATGAGGATGAGGA
>NC_032009.1:4654181-4654425 GCF_001865875.1 Lupinus angustifolius | reverse complement strand
TGTGGATGAGGATGTGGATGAGGATGAGGGTGAGGATGAGGATTAGGATTAGGAATAGAAGTAGGGTTAGGATTAGGATTAGGACTAGAAGGATTATGAGGATAAGGATGAGGATGGGGAGGAGGACGAGGATGAGGATGAGGATGAGGATGCGGATGAGGATGCGGATGCGGATGAGGATGAGGATGAGGATGAGGTTGAGGATGAGGATGAGGATGAGGGTTAGGATGAGTTTTAGGATTAT
>NC_032009.1:4651423-4652809 GCF_001865875.1 Lupinus angustifolius | reverse complement strand
TTAGGATTAGGATTAGGATTAGGATTAGGATTAGGATTACGATTAGGATGAGGATGAGGATGAGGATGAGGATCAGTATTAGGATTAGGATTAGGATAGGGGATGAGGATGAGGATAATGATGAGGATGAGGATTTGGATTAGGATTAGGATGAGGATGAGGATTAGGATGCGGATGAGCATGAGGAAGAGGATGAAGATGAGGATTAGGATTAGGAATAGGAGTAGGGTTAGGATAAGGATTAGGATTAGGATTAGGATTAGAATGAGTATGACGATAAGGATGAGGATGAGGATTAGGACGGGGATGAGGATGAGGATGAGGATGAGGATGAGGATTAGGATTAGGATTGGGCTTAGGGTTCGGATTAGGATTAGGATTAGGGTTAGGATTTACTTTAGGATTAGGATTACGATGAGGATGAGGATGAGGATGTTGATGAGGAAGTGGATGAGGATGAGGACGAGGATGAGGATGAGTATTAGGATTAGAATTAGGGTAGGGATTAGGATTGGTATTATGATTAGGATTAGTATTAGGTTTAGGATTAGAGTTAGGATTAGGATTAGGATTAGGATTAGGATGAGGAGGAGGATGAGGATGAGGATGAGGATGAGGATAAGGCAAAGGATGAGGCTCAGGATGAGGATGAGGATGTGGTTGAGGAAGAGGATGAGGGTGAGGATGAGGATGACGATGAGGATGAGGATTAGGTTTAGGATTAGGATTAGGATTAGATTAGGATTAGGATTAGGATTAGATTAGGATTAGGATTAGGATTAGATTAGGATTAGGATTAGGATTAGATTAGGATTAGGATTAGGATTAGATTAGGATTAGGATTAGGATTAGATTAGGATTAGGATTAGGATTAGATTAGGATTAGGATTAGGATTAGATTAGGATTAGGATTAGGATTAGATTAGGATTAGGATTAGGATTAGATTAGGATTAGGATTAGGATTAGATTAGGATTAGGATTAGGATTAGATTAGGATTAGGATTAGGATTAGATTAGGATTAGGATTAGGATTAGATTAGGATTAGGATTAGGATTAGATTAGGATTAGGATTAGGATTAGATTAGGATTAGGATTAGGATTAGATTAGGATTAGGATTAGGATTAGATTAGGATTAGGATTAGGATTAGATTAGGATTAGGATTAGGATGAGGAGGAGGATGAGGATGAGGATGAGGATTAGGATTAGGATTAGGATGAGCATGAGGATGAGGATTAGGATAAGTATGAGAATGAGGATGAGGATAAGGATTAGGATTAGGATGAGTATTAAGAATAGGAGTAGGGTTAGGATTAGGATTAGTATTAGGATTTGGATTAGAGTTAGGATTAGGATTAGGATTAGGATTAGGATTAGGATTAGGA
>NC_032009.1:4650780-4651323 GCF_001865875.1 Lupinus angustifolius | reverse complement strand
TGAGGATGAGGATGAGGATGAGGATGAGTATTAGGATTAGGATTAGGATAGAGGTTCGGATTGGGATTATGATTAGGAATAGGATTAGGATTAGGATTAGGAATAGAATGAGTATGAGGATGAGGATGAGGATGAGGATGAGGATGAGGATGAGGATGTGGATGTGGATGACGAGGAGGATGAGGATGAGGGTGAGGATGTGAATGAGGATGAGGTTTAGGATTAGGATTAGGGTTAGGATTAGGATTAGTATTAGGATGGGGATGAGGTTGGGGATGAGGATGAGGATTAGGATTAGGATTATGGTGAGGATGAGGAGTAAGATTAGGAATGGGATTAGGGTTAGGATTAGGATTAGGATTAGGGTTAGGATCTGAATTAGGATGAGGATGAGTATAAGGATTAGGATGCGGATGAGGATGAGGACGAGGATGAGGATGAGTATTAGGATTAGAATTAGGGTAGGGATTAGGATTGGTATTATGATTAGGATTAGTATTAGGTTTAGGATTAGAGTTAGGATTAGGATTAGGATTAGGATTA
>NC_032009.1:4649537-4650680 GCF_001865875.1 Lupinus angustifolius | reverse complement strand
GATGAGGATGAGGATGAGGAAGAGGATGAGGATGAGGATGAGGATGAGGATGAGGAGTAGGATTAGGATTAGGATTAGGATTAGGAATAGGATCAGGATTAGGATTAGGATTAGGATAATGATGAGGATGAGAATGAGGATTAGGATTGCGATGAGGATTAGGATTAGGATTAGAAATTGGAGAAGGGTTAGGATTAGCATGACGATGTGGATTAGGATTAGGGATTGGAGAAGGGTTAGGATTAGGATTAGAGTTAGGATTAGGATGAGGATCAGGATGAAGATGAGGATGAGGATGAGGATGAGGATGAGGGTGAGGATGAGGACGAGGACGAGGATGAGGGATTACGATTAGGATTAGGATTAGGATTAAGATTAGGATTAGGATTAGGATTAGGATTAGGGTTAGGATTAGGAATAGGGTTATGATTAGGATTAGGAATAGGGTTAGGATTAGAGAATTGGAGTAGGGTTAGGATTAGGATTAGGGTTAGGATTAGGATTAGGGTTAGGATGAGGATGAGGATTAGGATTAGGATTAGCATTTGGAATTGGAGTAGGGAATAGGATTAAGATTAGGATTAGGATTAAGGTTAGGATTAGGGTTAGGATTAGGATGAGGATGAGGATTAGGATTAGGAATTGGAGTAGGGTTAGGATTAGGATTAGGGTTAGGATTAGGATTAGGGTTAGGATGAGGATGAGGATTAGGATTAGGATTAGCATTTGGAATTGGAGTAGGGAATAGGATTAAGATTAGGATTAGGATTAAGGTTAGGATTAGGGTTAGGATTAGGATGAGGATGAGGATTAGGATTAGGAATTGGAGTAGGGTTAGGATTAGGATTAGGGTTAGGATTAGGATTAGAATTAGGATGAGGATGAGGACGAGGATGAGGATTAGGATGCGGATGAGGATGAGGATGAAGATGAGGACGAGGATGAGGATTAGGATGAGGATTTGGATTAGGATTAGCATTCGGAATTGGAGTAGGGAATAGGATTAGGATTAGGATTAGGATTAGGGTTAGGATTAGGATTAGGACGAGGGTGAGGATTAGCATTAGGAATTGGAGTAGGGTTAGGATTAGGGTTAGGGTTAGGATTAGGATTAGGATTAGGATGAGGATGAGGATAAGGATG
>NC_032009.1:4646252-4649437 GCF_001865875.1 Lupinus angustifolius | reverse complement strand
GGATGAGGATGAGGATTAGGATTAGGATTAGGATTAGGATTAGGAATAAGAGTAGGGTTAGTATTAGAATTAGGATTAGGATTAGGAATAGAATAAGTATGAGGATGTGGATGAGGATGAGGAAGATGACGAGGACGAGGTCGAGGACGAGGATGAGGATGAGTATGAGGATGAGGATGAGGATTAGGATTAAGATTAGGTTTAGGATTAGGATGAGGATTAGGATTAGGATTATGGTTAGGATTAGCATTAGGATTAGGATTAGGATTAGGATGAGGATGAGGATGAGGATGAGGACGAGGACGAGGATGAGGATGAGGACGAGGATGAGGACAAGGACGAGGACAAAGACGAGGATGATGATTAGGATGCGGATTACGATTAGGTTTAGGTTTAGGATTAGGATTAGGATGAGGATGAGGATGAGGTTGAGGGGGAGGATGAGGATGAGGATAAGGATGAGGATGAGGAGGAGGATAAGGATGAGGATGAGGACGAGGACAAGGATGAGGACACGGACGAGGATGAGGATGAGGATGTGGGTGAGAATGAGGATGAGGATTAGGATCAGGATTAGGATTAGGATTAGGATTAGGGTTAGGGTTAGGGTTAGGATTATGATTAGAATTATCATTAGGATTATGGTTAGGATTTGGATTAGGATGGGGATGAGGTTGGGGATGAGGATGAGGATGTGGGTGAGAATGAGGATGAGGATTAGGATCAGGATTAGGATTAGGATTAGGAATAGGAGTAGGGTGAGGATTAGGAATAGGAGTAGGGTGAGGATTAGGAATAGGATTAGGATTAGGAATAGGAGTAGGGTGAGGATTAGGAATAGGATTAGGATTAGAATGAGGATGAGGATGAGGGTGAGGATGAGGATGAGGATGAGGATGAGGATGAGGATGAGGATGAGGATGAGGATCAGGACGAGGATGTGGATGAGGATGAGTATTAGGATTAGGATTAGGATATGGATTCAAATTGGGATTAGGATTAGGATTAGGATTAGGATTAAGATTAGGGATAGGATTAGGATTAGGATTAGGATTAGGATTAGGATGAGGATGAGGATCAGGGTGAGGGTGAGGACGAGGATGAGGATGAGGATGAGGATGAGAATGAGGATGTCGATGAGGATGAGGATGAGGAAGAGGATGAGGATGAGGATGTGGATGAGGATGAGGATGAGGATAACGAAGAGGATGAGGATGAGCATGAGGATGAGGATGAGGATAAGGATTGCGACTGAGATTATAATTAGGAATAGGATTAGGATTAGGGTTAGGGTTAGGATTAAGATTAGGATTCAGATTAGGATGAGGATGAGGGGGAGGATGAGGATGAGGATGACGACGAGGATGGGGATGAAGATGAGGATGAGGATGAAGATTAGGATTAGAATGAGGATGAGGATGAGGATGAGGATGAGGATAAGGATGAGGATGAGGGGTAGGATTAGGATTAGAGTTAGAATTAGGATTACGTTTAGGATTATGATTAGGGTTAGGATTAGGATTAGGATTAGGATTAGGATGAGGATGAGGATTAGGATGAGGATGAGGATGAGGATGAGGATGAGGATGAGAATGAGGATAAGGATGAGGATGAGGATGAGTATTAGTATTAGGATTAGGATAGGGATTCATATTGGGATTAGGATTAGGATTAGGATTAGGATTAGGATTAGGATTAGGACTAGGATTAGGATTAGGATGAGGATGAGGATGAGGAGGAGGATGAGGATGAGGATGAGGATGAGGACGAGGACGAGGACGAGGACGAGGATGAGGATGAGGATGCAGGTGAGAATGAGGATGAGGATTAGGATCAGGATTAGGATTAGGATTAGGATTAGGGTTAGGGTTAGGGTTAGGATTATGATTAGAATTATGATTAGGATTATGGTTAGGATTTGGATTAGGATGGAGATGAGGTTGGGGATGAGGATGAGGATGAGGATGCGTTTGAGGAGTAGGATGAGAAAGATGACGAGGATTGGGAAGTGGATGAGGATGAGGATGAGGATGCAGATGAGGATGAGCATGAGGATGAGGACGAGGATGAGGATGAGGATGAGGATGAGGATGAGGATGAGGATGAGGATGAGGATGAGGATGAGGATGAGGATTCATATTAGGATTAGTATTAGGATTAGGATTAGGATTAGGGTTACGATTAGGATTACGGTTAGGATTTGGATGAGGATGAGGACGAGGATGAGGATGAGGATGAGGATGAGGACGAGGACGAGGATGAGGACGAGGATGAGGATTATGATTAGGATTAGGTTTAGGATTAGGATTAGGTTTAGGATTAGGATTAGGGTTAGGATTAGGATTAGGATTAGGATTAGCATGAGGATGAGGATGAGGAAGAGGATGTGGATGAGGATTCGGATTAGGATTAGGGATAGGAGTAGGGTTAGGAGTAGGATTAGGATTAGGATTAGAATGGGGATGAGGATGAGGATGAGAATGGGGATGACGATGAGGATGAGGATGGGGATTAGGATTGGGATTATGATTAGGATTAGGGTTAGGGTTAGGATTAGGATTACGATTAGGATTAGGATGAGGATGAGGATGAGGATGAGGATGAGGACGAGGATGAGGATGAGGATGAAGATGTGGATGAGGATTAGGATTAGGATTAGGAATCAGAGTAGGCTTAGAATTATGATTAGGATTAGGATTGGGATCAGAATGAGTATGAGGATGAGGATGAGGATGAGGATTAGGATTAGGATTAGGGTTAGGATTAGGATTAGGATTAGGATTAGAATGAGGATGAGGACGAGGATGAGGACGAGGATGAGGATGAGGATGAGGATGAGGATGAGGATGAGGATTAGGATTAAGATTAGGATTAGGGTTAGGATTAGGATTAGGATTAGGATTAGGATTAGGATGAGGATGAGGATGAGGATGAGGATGACGATGAGGATGAGGATGAGGATTAGTATTAGGATTATAATTAGGATTAGAATGAGTATGAGTATGAGGATGAGGATAAGGAGGAGGATGAGGATGAGAATGAGGATGAGGACGAGGACGAGAACGAGGATGAGGACGAGGATGAGGATTAGGATTAGGATTAGGATTAGGTTTAGGATTAGGATTAGGGTTAGGATTAGGATTAGGATTAGGATTAGCATGAGGATGAGGATGAGGAAGAGGATG
>NC_032009.1:4642273-4643891 GCF_001865875.1 Lupinus angustifolius | reverse complement strand
GAGGATGAGGACGAGGATGAGGACGAGGATGAGGATGAGGACGAGGATGAGGATGAGGGTGAGGATGAGGGTGAGGATGAGGATGAGGATTAGGATCAGGATTAGGATCAGGGTTAGGGTTAGGGTTAGGGTTAGGGTTAGGGTTAGGATTAGGTTTAGGATAAGGATGAGGTCGAGGATAAGGAGGAGGATGAGGAGGAGGATGAGGATGAGGATGAGTATTAGGTTTAGGATTAATATAGGGATTAGGATTGGGATTATGATTAGGATTAAGATTAGGATTTGGATTAGGATCAGGGTTAGGATTAGGATTAGGATTATGATGAGGATGAGGATGAGGACGAGGATGAGGATGAGGATCAGGGTGAGGATGAGGATCAGGATCAGGATCAGGGTGAGGATGAGGATGAGGATTAGGATTACGATTAGAATGAGTATCAGGATTAGGATGAGAATGAGGATGAGGATTAGGATGCAGACGAGGACGAGGACGAGGATGAGGATGAGGATTAGGTTTAGGATTAGGGTTAGGATTAGGATTAGTATTAGTATTAGGATTAGGATTACGGTTAGGATTAGGATTAGGATGAGGATGAGGATGAGTATGAGGATGAGGATGAGGATGAGAATGAGGATGAGGATGAGGATGAGGATGAGGATGAGGATGAGGATGAGGATGAGGATGAGGTTGAGGATGAGGATGAGGAGGAGGAGGAGGATGAGGGTGAGGATGAGGACGAGGATGAGGATGAGGATGAGGACGAGGATGAGGATGAGGGTGAGGATGAGGATGAGGATGAGGATTAGGATCAGGATTAGGATTAGGATTAGGGTTAAGGTTAGGGTTCGGGTTCGGGTTAGGGTTAGGGTTAGGATTAGGTTTAGAGTTTGGATCAGGATTAGGATTAGGATTAGGATTAGGATTAGGGTTAGGATTAGGAGTAGGACGAGGATGAGGATGAGGATGAGGATGAGGTCGAGGATGAGGAGGAGGATGAGGAGGAGGATGAGGATGAGGATGAGTATTAGGATTAGGATTAATATAGGGATTAGCAATGTTCTGGTCACCCCTGGTAAGTACAGATAACTTCTGAAATTCTGAACAAAACATAGCATTCTGAGCTTCAGCAGTAGATTGAATCATATTCCTCAACTCCTGAAATTGGTTGTCTGAATAGGCAGTCCGACGCTCTTCATACTGTTCCATGCCTGTAAAGTAAGAGTCTTTCAACCCTTGGAAGTGAAGATCCATACGGTTGTTAAGCCGTTGCTCCATAGCTTCCATCTGAGCTAAACCAAAAGCAGAGTCCTGAGGTGCTGTTCCAGAAGGCTCCCCCTGAGTTGTAGCATTCTGATTACCCATGCCACCCTGATCATCATCATCGGACAAACCCATATCAAAAGTAGTGTAGTCCTCCTGGTATTGTCAAGTAGAACCATACTTGTATATACCCATTTTATGAATGAGGGTTTCACCAACCAGATGATCCTTATCAGTATACTCAATAATGATGGTGTCAGAAACTCAATGTGCAGATAATCCACTGATGCGTGAAATGAAAATATTGTAGGGAAGCAGCTTGGACTGAGACAGAGACACACTGTTCATAATTTTCAA
>NC_032009.1:4640835-4642173 GCF_001865875.1 Lupinus angustifolius | reverse complement strand
AATCTCCTATTCCATAACCAGAAGATGATAAACCACCAACGTTCATAAATAGATCATCATTAAGCTCAAACAAGTTACCAGAAATCATAGACCAGTACTTTCCATCCTTATATCTAAAATTCGCATAAAATTCCCTAACTAGAGCAGGGTAAACTTGTCCCTTTAATTCCAGAAATTGAACGACTCCCTGAGCCTCCATATCATGCGGGAAACTAAAGTTCTGTTCCGCCAACCAGGTTGAATCGACATACCTTACGTACGTGGGTTTGCGATTTTGTTATTTTGCCAAACGGGTTTCTTGCAAGTTGAGTGAGTAGTAAGGGTCACCGCAGATTCGATTACTTGCACGACAATTAACCGATAATGAAATGAACACACAGAGCTTACAGTTTTATCAGAGTATTAACAGTATAGCAAATATACAGAATATAGCAATTAATTCTACTATACAAGTTAACCGATTAAATGCAATAAAGAGAGAGAGAGAGAAAGAAAAATCCTGCAACACGATTTTTATCCTGGTTCGTTTGCTTGTCCACCGCAAACTACATCCAGGCCTCCCGGCTGATTTGGGAGATTTTCTTCACTATAATTGAATCAATGTTTTTACATGCACATCATCCAATTACAACAACTTAGACATTCACAAGAAAATAAAGAACCTTATTCTATGGTTTGACTCCCTTCCTACCGACAAAGAAAACCTTTCTTTCGGTGTAGCCCCATCCAAGAACCTCTGTTCTTTCCTTATCTAGAACTCGAAGCAATATGAAGATACAACTCAATCTCTTAGGCGATACGACACCTTGAGATTCGCAATGTTACAACAATTTTTCACAACAAAATTATAGAGTAAACTCAAGCAATTACAAAGCTCATATTTAACAAGTAAGGCTTTACTCTAAAAACCTAATACAAACTCATGCAATATGACATTGTATTAGTTGAAAAACAGAATTTACAGAATCCATGAACATGTGAAAGCATCAATAAAATGCATGAACATGTGAGATGAAATGATGAGAAATATATCAGGAAATGCCACTCAATCCTAAAGCATAGAATTCTCTCCTTTCTAAACTCACAAATGCACTAACAACTAGATGCAACAAATATCACGAAATATGCTCTAACTCTCTAAAAAATGCAACATGCAACTTATGAGATCAGTTCTGAAAACGCAGTTTATAAAGAATCAGTTCTGAAGCCCAGTTAATCGATTAAAGCCTTGGTTAATCGATTAACGTTGTTCAAAAACGTAACTGATTATGTTTTCCAAGCTTTTCAGTTTCAACAACTTTTCAAACAGTTAGGTTAATCGATTAACATATGCCTTAA
>NC_032009.1:4639047-4639807 GCF_001865875.1 Lupinus angustifolius | reverse complement strand
AGGATGAGGATGAGGATGAGGCTGAGGATGAGGATGAGGATGAGGATGAGGATGAGGAGCAGGATGAGGAGGAGGAGGATGAGGAGGATGAGGATGAGGATGAGGATGAGGATGAGGATGAGGATGAGGATGAGGATGAGGATTAGGATTAGGATTAGGTTTAGGATTAGGATTATGGTTAGGATTAGGATTAGGATTAGGATGAGGATGAGGATGAGGATTAGAATGAGGATGAGGATGAGGATGAGGATTAGGATTAGGATTAGGGTAAGAGTTTGAGTTAGGGTTAGATTTAGGATTAGGATTAGGGTTAGAGTTCAAATTAGGATTAGGATTAGGATTATGATTAGGATTAGGAGTAGGATGAGGAGTAGGATTAGGATTAGGGTTAGGATTAGGATTAGGATGAGGATTATGATTAGGGTTAGGATTAGAATTAGGATGAGGATGAGGATGAGGATGAGGATGAGTATTAGGATTAGGATTAGCATAGGGATTAGGATTGGGATTATGATTAGGATTCGGATTATGATTAGGATTAGGATTAGGATTTGGATTAGGATCAGGGTTAGGATTAGGATTAGGATTATGATGAGGATGAAGATGAGGATGAGGATGAGGGTGAGGATGAGGATGAGGATGAGGATCACGGTGAGGATGAGGATGAGGATTAGGATTAGGATTAGAATGAGTATTAGGATGAGGATGAGAATGAGGACGAGGATGAGGACGACAATCAGGATGAGGATTAGGATTAGGA
>NC_032009.1:4637855-4638947 GCF_001865875.1 Lupinus angustifolius | reverse complement strand
TGAGGATGAGGATGAGGATGAGGATGAGGATGAGGATGAGGATGAGGATGAGGATGAGGATGAGGATGAGGATGAGGATGTGGATGAGGATGAGGATGAGGATGAGGATAAGGATGAGGACGAGGATCAGGATTAGGATTAGGATTAGGATTAGGGTTAGGGTTAGGGTTAGGATTAGGATTAGGATTATGATTAGGATTATGGTTAGGATTTGGATTAGGATGGGAATGAGGTTGGGGATGAGCATGAGGTTGAGGATGAGGATGAGGATGAGGATGAGGATGAGTATGAGGATGAGGATTAGGATTAGGATTGGGATTAGGATTAGGATTAGGATTAGAATGAGTATGAGGATGAACATGAAGATGAGGATGAGGATGACGACGAGGATGATGATGAGGATGAGGATCAAGATGAGGATGAAGATGAAGATGACGATGAGGATTAGCATAAGGATTAGGATTAGGATTACGATTCGGATTGGGGTTAGGATTAGGATTACGATTAGGATTAGGATGAGGATGAGGTTGAGGATGAGAATGAGGATGAAGATGAGGATGATGATGAGGATGAGGATGACGATGAGGATTAGGATTAGGATTAGGATTAGGATTATGATTAGGATTAGGTTTTGGATTAGCTTTAGGATTAGGATTAGGATTAGGATCAGGATTAGGATTATGATTAGGATTAGGATAAGGATAAGGATTAGGATTAGGATTAGGATTAGGATGAGGATGAGGATGAGGATGAGTATTAGGATTTAAATTAGGATAGGGATTATGATTGGGATTATGATTAGGGTTCGGATTAGGATTACGATTAGGATTAGGATCAGGGTTAGGATTAGGATTAGGATTAGGATTAGAATTAGGATGAGGACGATGATGAGGGTGAGGAGGAGGATGAGGATGAGGAGGAGGATGAGGATGACGGCGAGGATGAGGATGAGGATGAAGATGAGGATCAGGATTAGGATTTAGATTAGGATTAGGATTAGGGTTAGGATTAGGATTAGGATGAGGATTATGATTAGGGTTAGGATTAGAATTAGGATGAGGATGAGGATGAGGATGAGGATGAGTATTAGGA
>NC_032009.1:4620308-4637755 GCF_001865875.1 Lupinus angustifolius | reverse complement strand
AGGATTAGGATTAGGATTAGGATTAGGATGAGGATGAGGATGAGGATGAGGATAAAGATGAGGATGAGGATGAGGATTAGGATTAGAATTAGGATTGACATTAGGATTAAGATTATGATTATGGTTAGGATTAGGATTAGGGTTAGGGATAGGATAGGATTAGGATTAGGATAAGGGTTAGGATTAGGATTAGGATGAGGATGAGGATGAGGATGAGGATGAGCTTGCAGATTAGGATTAGGATTTGGATTATGATTAGCATTAGGCTTAGGATTAGGATTAAGATGAGGCTGAGGATAAGGACAAGGATGCGAATGAGGATGAGGATAAGAATGAGGATGAGAAATAGGATCCAGATTAGGATTAGGATTAGGATTAGGATTAGGGTCAGGGTTAGGATGAGGATGAGGATGAGGATAAAGATTAGGATTAGGATCAGGATTAGGATCAGGATTACAGTTAGGATTAGGATTAGGATTATGATTGGGATTATGGTTAGGATTTGGATTAGGATGGGAATGAGGTTGGGGATGTGCATGAGGTTGAGGATGAGGATGAGGATGAGGATGAGGATGAGGATGAGGATGAGGATGAGGATGAGTATGAGGATGAGGATGATGATGAGGATGAGCATGAGGATAAGGATGAGGATGAGGATGAAGACGAGCACGAGGATCAGGATGAGGATGAGGATTAGGATTAGGGTTAGAGGTAGGATTAGGATTAGGATTAGGGTTAGGATTAGGATTAGGATTAGGATTAGGATTAGGATGAGGATGAGGATGAGGATGAGTATTAGGATTTAAATTAGGATAGGGATTATGATTGGGATTATGATTAGGATTCAGATTAGGATTAGGATTAGGATTAGGATCAGGGTTAGGATTACGATTACGATTAGAATTAGGATGAGGACGATGATGAGGGTGAGGAGGAGGATGAGGATGAAGATGAGGATCAGGATCAGGATAAGGATTTAAATTAGGGTTAGGATTAGGGTTAGGATTAGGATTAGGATGAGGATTATGATTAGGGTTAGGATTACGATTAGGATTAGCATGAGGATGAGGATGAGGATGAGGATGAGTATTAGGATAAGGATTAGGATTAGGGTTAGGGTTAGGGTTAGGATTAGGATTAGGATGGGAATGAGGTTGGGGATGATGTTGGGGATGAGGATGAGGATGAGGATGAGGATGATGATGAGGATGGGCATGAGGATGAAGATTAGGATTAGGATTAGGATTAGGATTAGGATGAGGATTAGGATTAGGATTAGGATCAGGATTAGGATTAGGATTAGGATTAGTATTAGGATTAGGATTTGGATTAGGATTAGGATTAGGATTAGGATAAGGATAAGGATTAGGATTAGGATTAGGATTACGATGAGGATGAGGATGAGGATGAGGATAAAGATGAGGATGAGGATGAGGATGAGGATTAGGATTATAATTAGGATTGACATTAGGATTAAGATTATGATTAGGGTTAGGATTAGGATTAGGGTTAGGGTTAGGGATAGGATAAGATTAGGATTAGGATAAGGGTTAGGATTAGGATTAGGATTAGGATGAGGATGAGGATGAGGATGAGGACGAGGATGAGGATGAGGATGAGGATGAGCTTGCATATTAGGATTAGGATTTGGATTATGATTAGCATTAGTCTTAGGATTAGGATTAAGATGAGGTTGAGGATAAGGACAAGGATGTGAATGAGGATGAGGATAAGAATGAGGATGAGAAACAGGATCCAGATTAGGATTAGGATTAGGATTAGGGTCAGGATTAGGATGAGGATGAGGATGAGGATGAGGATTAAGATTAGGATTAGGATTAGGATTGGGATTGGGATTGGTATTGGGATTGGGATTAGGATTAGGATTATTATTAGAATTAGGATTAGGGTTAGGATTAGGATTAAGATGAGGATGAGGATGATGATGAGGACAAGGATGAGGATGGGGATAGGGATGCGGATGAGGATGAGGATGAGGATGAGTATTAAGATTAGGATTAGGATAGGGATTAGGATTGGGATTTTGATTAGGATTAGGATGAGGATGAGGATGAGGAGGGGGTTGAGGATGAGGACGAGGATGAGGACGAAGATGAGGATGAGGATGAGGAAGAGGATTAGGATTAGGATTAGGGTTAGGATTAGGATGAGAATGAGGATTAGGATTAGAATGAGGATTAGGATTAGGATTAGGATGTGGACGAGGATGAGAATGAGGATGAAGATGAGGATGAGGAGGAGGATTAGGATTAGAAATAGAATTGACATTAGGATTAAGATTATGATTAGGATTTGGATTAGGATTAGGTATAGGATTAGGATTAGGATTAGGGTTAGGGATATGATTAGGATTAGGATTAGGGTTAGGATTAGGATTAGGATGAGGATGAGGATGAGGATATGGATGAGGATGAGCTTGCAGATTAGGCTTAGGATTTGGATGATGATTAGCATTAGGATTAGGATTAGGATTAAGATGAGGATGAGGATGAGGCTAAGGACAATAAGAATGAGGATGAGAAACAGGATCCAGATTAGGATTAGGATTTGGATTTGGATTAGGATTAGGATTACGGTCCAGGTTAGGATGAGGATGATGATGAGGATGAGGATTAGGATTAGGATTAGGATTGGGATTGGGATTGGGATTAGGATTAGGATTATGATTAGAATTAGGATTAGGGTTAGGATTAGGATTAGGACGAGGATTAAGATGAGGATGAGGATGAGGATGATGATGAGGAAAAGGATGAGGATGGGGATGAGGATGAAGAGGAGGATGAGGATGAGGATGAGTATTCAGATTAGGATTAGGATAGGGATTATGATTAGGATTAGGATGAGGATGAGGATGACGATGAGGACGAGGAGGAGGTTGAGGATGAGGATGAGGAAGAGGATAAGGATGAGGAAGAGGATGAGGATTAGGACTAGGATTAGGATTAGGATTATGGTTAGGATTAGGATTAGAATGAGCATTAGGATTAGAATGAGGATTAGGATTAGGATTAGGATGAGGATGTCGATGAGGATGAGGATGAGGATTAGGATTAGAATTAGGATTGACATTAGGATTATGATTTTAATTAGGATTAGGATTAGGATTAGGGATAGGATTAGGATTAGGATTAGGATTAGGGTTAGGATTTGGTTAGGATTAGGATTAGGATGAGGATGAGGATGAGGATGAGGATGAGGATGAGGATGCAGATAAGGATGAGGATGACCTTGCAGATTAGGATTAGAATTTGGATTATGATTAGCATTAGCATTAGGATTAGGATTAGGATTAGGATGAGGATGAAGATAAGGACAAGGATGAGGATGAGGACGACGATAAGAATGAGGATGAGAAATAGGATCCAGATTAGGATTAGGATTAGGATTAAGATTAGGGTCAGTGTTAGGATGAGGATGAGGATTGGGATTGGGATTGGGATTGGGATTAGGATTAGGAATATGATTAGAATTAGGATTAGGATTAGTATTAAGATGAGGATGAGGCTGCGGATGATGATGATGATGAGAACACGGATGAGGATGGGGATGAGGATGGGGATGAGGATGAGGATGAGGATGAGGATGAGGATGAAGATGAGGATGACGATGAGGATGAGGATGAGGATGAAGATGGGGATTTGGATTTAGATTAGGATTAGGATTAGGATTAGGATTAGGGTTAGGATAAGGATTAAGATTAGGATGGGGATGACGATGAGGATGAGGATGAGGATGAGAATGAGGATGAGGATGACGATGAGGATTAGGATGAGAATTAGAATTTGGTTTAGGATTAGGATTAGTATTAGGATTTTGATTAGGATTGGGATGAGGATGAGGATGATAATGATGATGAGGATGAGGATGAGGATGAGGATGGGGATGGGGATGCGGATGAGGATGAGGATGAGGATGAGGATGAGGATGAGGATGAGGATGAGGATGAGGATGAGGATGAGGATTAGGATTAGGATTAGGATTAGGAAGAGATTGACGAATAGGACCCTGATTAGGATTAGGATTAGGATTTAGGTTAGGCTTACGATGAGGATGAGGATGAGTATGAGGATGAGGATGAAGATGAGGATGAGGATGAGGATGAGGATGACGATGAGGATGAGGATGAGGATGAGGATGACGATGAGGATGAGGATGAGGATGAGGATGACGATGAGGATGAGGATGAGGATGAGGATGACGATGAGGATGAGGATGAGGATGAGGATGACGATGAGGATGAGGATGAGGATGAGGATGACGATGAGGATGAGGATGAGGATGAGGATGACGATGAGGATGAGGATGAGGATGAGGATGACGATGAGGATGAGGATGAGGATGAGGATGACGATGAGGATGAGGATGAGGATGAGGATGACGATGAGGATGAGGATGAGGATGAGGATGACGATGAGGATGAGGATGAGGATGAGGATGACGATGAGGATGAGGATGAGGATGAGGATGACGATGAGGATGAGGATGAGGATGAGGATGACGATGAGGATGAGGATGAGGATGAGGATGACGATGAGGATGAGGATGAGGATGAGGATGACGATGAGGATGAGGATGAGGATGAGGATGACGATGAGGATGAGGATGAGGATGAGGATGACGATGAGGATGAGGATGAGGATGAGGATGACGATGAGGATGAGGATGAGGATGAGGATGACGATGAGGATGAGGATGAGGATGAGGATGACGATGAGGATGAGGATGAGGATGAGGATGACGATGAGGATGAGGATGAGGATGAGGATGACGATGAGGATGAGGATGAGGATGAGGATGACGATGAGGATGAGGATGAGGATGAGGATGACGATGAGGATGAGGATGAGGATGAGGATGACGATGAGGATGAGGATGAGGATGAGGATGACGATGAGGATGAGGATGAGGATGAGGATGACGATGAGGATGAGGATGAGGATGAGGATGACGATGAGGATGAGGATGAGGATGAGGATGACGATGAGGATGAGGATGAGGATGAGGATGACGATGAGGATGAGGATGAGGATGAGGATGACGATGAGGATGAGGATGAGGATGAGGATGACGATGAGGATGAGGATGAGGATGAGGATGACGATGAGGATGAGGATGAGGATGAGGATGACGATGAGGATGAGGATGAGGATGAGGATGACGATGAGGATGAGGATGAGGATGAGGATGACGATGAGGATGAGGATGAGGATGAGGATGACGATGAGGATGAGGATGAGGATGAGGATGACGATGAGGATGAGGATGAGGATGAGGATGACGATGAGGATGAGGATGAGGATGAGGATGACGATGAGGATGAGGATGAGGATGAGGATGACGATGAGGATGAGGATGAGGATGAGGATGACGATGAGGATGAGGATGAGGATGAGGATGACGATGAGGATGAGGATGAGGATGAGGATGACGATGAGGATGAGGATGAGGATGAGGATGACGATGAGGATGAGGATGAGGATGAGGATGACGATGAGGATGAGGATGAGGATGAGGATGACGATGAGGATGAGGATGAGGATGAGGATGACGATGAGGATGAGGATGAGGATGAGGATGACGATGAGGATGAGGATGAGGATGAGGATGACGATGAGGATGAGGATGAGGATGAGGATGACGATGAGGATGAGGATGAGGATGAGGATGACGATGAGGATGAGGATGAGGATGAGGATGACGATGAGGATGAGGATGAGGATGAGGATGACGATGAGGATGAGGATGAGGATGAGGATGACGATGAGGATGAGGATGAGGATGAGGATGACGATGAGGATGAGGATGAGGATGAGGATGACGATGAGGATGAGGATGAGGATGAGGATGACGATGAGGATGAGGATGAGGATGAGGATGACGATGAGGATGAGGATGAGGATGAGGATGACGATGAGGATGAGGATGAGGATGAGGATGAGGATTAGGATGAAGAGGAGCGTGAGGGTGTGGATGAGGATGAGGATGAGGAGTAGGATTAGGATTAGCATTAGGATTAGGACTAGGATTAGGATTACGATTAGGATTAGGATTAAGATTTGTATTAAACATGTGAGGGAAAACATGAGAGATTATAACATGAAATGCACTCAATCCTAAAGCAAGGAATCTCTCATTTCTAAACTCACTAATGCAATTAACAAATAGATGCAGCAATTAACACGTAGAATGCTCTAACTCTCTAATAAATGCAACATGCAACTTATGAGATTAATTCTGAAAACGCAGTTTATAAAGAATCAGTCCAGAACCCCAGATAATCGATTAAATACCTTCTTAATCGATTAACGGGACTAAAAATCATAACTGATTCTGTTTTTCAGTTTTTCAGTTTTAACAACTTAAAAATCAGTTAGGTTAATCGATTAACGTAAACCTTTAATCGATTAACTGCATTACAAAAACGTGTTCCAGTGGCAACCACTTTTCACAGCAGTTGGGTTAATCGATTAAAGGTATGGTTAATCGATTAACACTAAATAAAATGTGTATTTTCAAATAGAAAACATCAAATATGTTATGCACTTAGATAATACATGTTTGACACTTAGTTTTATGCCTAGAATGCATATATACATGTATTTATGTAATGCATGAACATATTATCAAATGAACATATCTCATGGATGAAATGATTTAAAGATAAATGCATATGAGACATGTTTTAGGTGCCCTAAGCCTTCGACTCAACTTAAACTAGAAACTAGTCTAAGCCTAGTACCAAATAAAAGACTCAAGCACGTTGGATTGTTGGTTATCTTCAAGCACTTTTAGGCACACGTTGTCCTCATCAAAACCATGACGTTCAAGGAGAGCCTTCCAAAGTGTTCCTCTTGACATGCACACTTTCAGTTTACGTCCCTACAATCAATGCACATCCTCCAGGCTCCATTTTTCTTTGGGACTAGGATGACTGGGATGGAACAAGGATTTAGACTTTCTTGGACCCATCCTTTGTGCATAAACTTATCAACTTGTTTTTTTTTTTTTTTGTATTTCGTGAGTTTCTTGAGGATTGCTCATATAGGCAGGCCTATTGGGAAATGAAGCACTAGGAATTAAGTCAATATGATGTTTTATGCCCCTCAAAGGTGGAAGGCCACTAGGGACTTCTTTAGGGATCACATCATTGAACTTATTCAAGAAGTCTTTCAAAAGTTGAGGTATAGTAGTCGTGCTACTCAAGCAAAAGCTTTTGCACAAAAGTAAGTACATGAGCTGCCTTGTGATCAAGACATGTTTTACTTCACCTTTTGTAACAAAATAGCTCTTTTTAGGATCCTTTCGATCATTCTTTTTGACTTGGCTAGGGTCTATGGTTTCAGTTATGTCCTCTTTCCTGTCTTGGTCTATCTTCTCTTTTAGCCTACGTTGATCATCACTCACTTGTTTTGGAGACAAGGGTGATAGGACTATTTTATGATTATGATACATAAACGTATACTTATTAGATGGTTGGCATTCTTGTCGTACTAACATGGTCTGCCCAAAAGCATATGGATGGCCTCCATGTTGACCACATCACAAAGGACTACGTCCTCATATTTTCTAATAGAAAAAGGCACTTCAGCCTATTTATTAACGATCATCTTCCCAACATCACTAAGTCATTGCAGCCTATATGGTGTTGGGTGTGCCTTGGTGTCAAGCTTTAACTTAGACACTAATCTTGTACTAACCACTTTAGCACAACTCCCTCCATCAATGATGTGGGTACAAACATTACTTTACACAAGGCAACGAGAGTGAAATATGTTCTCTCTTTGATTCTACTCATGATCTCGATTTTGACCCCAAGGAGCCTTTTAACCATGAGTATATCACCATCGGGCATATAAAGATCACCATCACTATCATGTTCATCATCACTAGATGCCTCAAATTGAGATTCAATATCTCCATTTAGGACCATCATAGTTCTCATCGTGATTTTGGATGGAATGGAATGGAATGAATGATCTCGGTTTGATGATGAAATGATGAAGAATTGTGAAGTTGATTGTGAATGGAATGGTATGGAATGAAGGTGCACGGTTTGAGTAGTTTGATGGATTAATGTTGTGTTGTGTTTAGAAGATGGTTGGGGGATTTGAAGTGGAATGGCGCCACAAATAATGGATGTTTGATAATCCTTGTGATGTTCGCCACAAGATAAAGGAACTCTTGATAAGAATGGGTACCTTGGCTCAGCCAAGAAACTAGGAGAAAACTCTCTAACAATGAAAGTTTCAAAATAAAATTCAATGTACTTTATTCAATGGTATGCACGGTTCATAAATAGAGAAAATTACTTGGGTTGAATCATCCTAAACAAAAGGATTGAAAAGATAATAACCTAATCTAATCTAATTTCTAACCTAATCTCCACTTGGTGTATTCGGTTGGCTTCATTCATTCCTTGCTTGGCTAAATTCCCTTAGGTTATTAGATCTTGAATTAATGAGCTTGAATGTTGGGAGATGACGTTGATCTCTTGCTAAATGAAGGTTCTTGTTGGTCGTGTGGATCAAGTCTCCTACATTGTAGTCGTGTGACTTTGAGCTCTTATCTTTATCTCTTACTTTCTAGTTGTGTAGACTCTTAGGTAGATTAGATTCCTTGATTTGTCTTTGCTCTATCTCCTTGCTCATTTGTGCTATCTCCAATGCTTAGTCATGTACTCCTTAAAAGAAAACATAAACTTTAATTAAACAAATGCATCTAAATGAAATCAATTTAAGACATGATAATTAAAATTCCTAAGCTACTGTGGGTTAAGACAACTTCTCACTTATTTAGGGTCCTAATTACTAATGTAAAAACTAAAGAGATCAAGGTGGTTCCTCCATTAAAATGTGACATTCCTTGAGCTCTTCACTTAGGCTTATGCAATTTAAAGCCCTCTCATCTTGCTTGGTCCCATTTGCACTTGTCTTCATGATGGAAAATATGATTTTCCAAAGTGCTTCTTGGGCCTTTTTGATCTTTGCTCGAGTCATAGGTCCTCCCAAACCATATAAAGGGTGTTCAATGATGTTAGGTCCCAAAGGGTTTACATCACTTTGAAAGTGTTGGATTTTGGTAGTTTTTGTAACCTCATCGTGGTCTAATTATCCACTTCCTCAACGCAAATTTTGTTTAATCGTAAAAAGACAACTAATTTTAAGCCTTCACACATGGTAATCCTTTGTCCCCCTATTTGTTTGTGCTTTGTGTGGAGTGCCTACTATATTAGACGCATGGTATTAACCAACTAGAATACTAATAAGCCAATGTCCTCCTGTTAGTGATTTTGTGGAGCGCCTAACACAATGCACGTATTACATTAACCAATTAGAATACAAACAATCACCTATTGGAACACACATTGAATCTTTCTTTGCTTGTCCTTGAAACTTCCTAAAATTTTATTTCCTCTTTAGGAACATTCCAAACTTCGTTACTAATAGTCTCATGTTATCTTCATCAATCTCGGATGAATAAGAACTAATTTCCAAACTTCACTAATATTTTCATTCGGTAGCATCCGAAATAGTTCATAATCATTCATTAGTGTATTCATTTTAACACATTTTTATTCACTAGTACCTTCATGGGTAACTTACAAAGTATCTTACATATCTTTAGTACTAACACATTAAGAAACTCTACAAAAAACTCCCCATAGGGCAAAGCATAAGTAATAATATTCTCATCATTTGTCCATAGAAATTTGGATTTATCAACCGCTTCATTATTTACCATATGTTTTGGGCTATGCGGTACATTCTCTACGTATTACCAAATGTCAATGTCAATATCAATGACCATAATTAATACCTTCATTCTATCCTTTCAATAGGCATAATCTTAACCATTAAAGATTGGTAGCATATTGATCGAAATACCTTCACTATTGAGCTCATCAGTTTGGATATTTCGTGTTAGTACAAAAAAATTCATCAAGTTAAACTCCAATTCCATTCTTTGGTATCCAAAGGCTTTGCACACTGAGGGTGGTGAATTGGTTTGCGACTACTTCGTTGTTTTAGTCACAAAATTCAACTTTAAGCCTCTTAGTAGATTACCTAATCGATTAGACAGATTGTTTTAGCCTTTGTCACTTCAGATAATCGATTATCGTGCAATCAAGTTATAATCATGTAATACTAATTTCAACTTAATCGATTAATGACCAATTACAACAAAAACCAGAAAACTCAAATTGCTTCAAGAATGACTTATTTGATTTCAAGATTGATCAAACCAGTTGTAAAAACATATTCTACATAATTCATATACAATTTAATTGATTATCGAATGTAAACTCATAAGTTAAAAAGTATAGAAAAAGGAAAAGACGAAACCGTAGATTTTATTCTGGTTCATGCCAAAAATGACGCTACATCCTGTCCCTCGTTTGATTTGTGGATTTTCACTAATTGAAGTTATCGTTTGAGAGAAAACAGATTAACAAAAAGGTCATTGTCTTTATTCGCAAGCTTGGACCTAGTTAATTTCCCATAACCTCTAAGCTTCTATTGTATCCTACAACGGTCATAACCTCGTAGATATGAGGATGTCTCCCCTTTAATCTAAGTTTTTCATTTCCTTTGTAAATTTTAGCAAATCTTGTTGTTTTGATAAAACACATTCGTATGCAAATAACCTAGATGAAAGATTATTCCATTTTTTTCTATAATTTATTAACAAAATTAAGATCAAATAGAATATCAAGAGTAGAGAAGATGAAATAAGAATGAATATGGTTGAGTCTTTCTTTTTCTCTAAGATTTAAATTAGTTCTTTCTTGATTTGATAGATGTAGCACTTGAACCGGAATTCTTTTCTAAAAATTGAATTATGAGTTATTGTTCATGAGTTATAAATCTCGATAGGCTTTTATAATTCTGTTTTTATGACCAGATTATTGGTTTGTTAAAATATTTTAATCTATTATTGAAACAAAAATGATAGATTATTTGCAACTCAAAATAGTTTCTGGAAAAATATATTTGTTGCTTAATCAATTATATGTGATTAAACTCAGAATTTTGGTTCAATCATCATGTATGTTTATCATTATATATTATGATCCTAATTATAATCAATGATATGAAATGCATGAACCATATTGGACTTCACCATCATTGCATCTTAGATCTAAAAGACATCAAATTGGAATGTAAACTAAGATCTAAGCAAGAGTAGTCTTATGTTTCATGGGTCCTTTGTATATCACACTATGTCATCTTGTAACTTATGTTTCAATGTACTACTCATTCTTAGTAATTTTTTCTTAATAAAATATTTCAACAAAGCATTGATCTAATAGTGTAATGCCTCCTTTGAATCCTCAGATTGACCAAAAGTTTAATGATTCAATTCTTGAGAGTGAAACTTGTTGGAAGAGACAATCACGTACTCTGAAATGGATTAGTTCTTTTCCCATAAGATGAGGAGATACTCTTGATTATACCAAAAATATTCTAATATTTTTGTACACTTATTAGAATTAGATCGAATTTATGATGGGACAATAATTATGAGAAATATATGTACATTTAATATAGATATTTAGTCAAATTATAATCAAAAGTTGCATGAAGTACTAAATATGAAAGGCAAGTTGTACTCATGGACAACAACTTAAGCGTACTTCCTTCAATATCAATAATAGTGTAATATTTAGCACTATATATATATATACACACATAGTCAGTTCATTATTTTTTGTATTACTTTTTGAAGAATCAAAGATGATTAAATATGAATGGTGAATGATGTACTAACAACATATAAAACTCATATTTTTTTAGGAGAGGTCCATTTCCTCCAAGAGTAAGTTTTTTAAAATTACTCATCAACAAAGCCATCAATTTTATAGACATCTAATAGTTTAAATCTACTCACTAATTCAAATCATTAGATTTCTCTAGAATTAATAGCTAGGATGAGGAGTAAGTTTAAAAAACTTACTCTTGGAGTAAGTGAATTTCTCCCCATATTTTCAATACTTATATTTTTCTCCTTGTCTAATGAGTAATAATATATATTCCTAACAAATTTTCTCTTATCCAAAATAAACTAACATATATTACCAATAAACCCATCAATAATATACAAAATATCATTTTATATTGCACGTTACTTTTCTTATACTATATAATAAACTAACATATATTACCAATAAACCCATCAATAATATACAAAATATCATTTTATATCACATATTACTTTTCTTATACTATATAAGAAATTTATAAGAGAATGTCACATTTTTTCTCTCTCTAAATACATGTAAGAATAGTCTTCAATCATTCTCACATAGTGGAGCTAATCCAAAAAAAAAAGAGAAATGAATACAATTTTGATACCAATAGAATAGGGCAAAAGTCTTCCACCAAATACATAAAGCAACCAAACATTGAAAACACCAACAATTAGTATTATCATATTTTCCTCATATTTTTTTTATCTCTTGCATTCTTTAAAATTAATAATCAACCTGATTTTCTCTCTTTCCGGATTATTAATTTTTCATTACTTTTTTTTCTCTTGTTATATATTGTGTCAGATAAAATTAGAAGTTCACAAGAGTAAATGATAAATTAGTAAAATATTAGGTACTTTTAATACAAATTAACATTCAAATTGTATTCTTAGTCTGTGCCGAGTTAAATATGAACATGGATAATAATATTTTATCTAATGGATTGGGTTTCATTAAAGGAGTACATACATCAATTATCAACCATTAAAAATGATAAAATTAGATGTTCTTTTTTCGGCTTTTGGGTTATTATTATTTTATAATGAGAAGAATTATAGTCATGAAAATCACACGACTACTTCAATTGGAAAATTAATGAATCAATCCCAATAAGGATATAACAATAATATATAGTTATGCAATCATACAATTAAAATTGGTCATATCAAATGCTTTTAATTTAAAATTATATTTTTTTATAAAATTTACTTAATTTTTGCCAAAGTGTTATTGCGTAGAATCAAACACAAAATTATTATATTTGTTTATACTTCTAAAATATGGTATATCATAAAGTCACACATTTTATTTTAACAACTGATTTAAATAAAATTATTTATCACATTTTTTATTAATTTTGTAATATTAATGTTAGCATAATATATATGTGCTTGATTACTAAATTGTTGATTAAATTGCTATATCACGGTACTAATGTTTTGACCTATTTCATAACCAATACAATATTAAAAACCAATAAAAATATAATATTATTTCATGACACATGTTTTGTTATTATTAGAGAAGAATATCTCAAGCAGCTGTTTAAGAATACACATTAATGTTATATTAATGCAAGAATATTATACATTAATGTCATATTAATGTTATAATAATGGAAGTGTATATCGGAAAACGGAGTTCACTAATTCTCGAAATAATAAATTCGTTATTTCCCAAGACAATATCAACATTTTAAATAATTTTTTATCTTTAATCAAAGTATTGAGATTAACATTTTTCTTTAATATACTCACACGATACTTCCTAGTAAATTAAAAGCTTACTTCCTTTGCTTGCTTCCATGGTAGATCCTGAATTTTTATAGGCTTGATGTTTGGGGCCAACTTTAGAAAAAAAAATGTAACTACATGAAGTTTGTAGGTTAATGTCTGAACAAAGAGAATTTAAAATAAATTGTGGTGTCAAAACAAAAATAAATACATATTTTACATCAAAAGAATTTAATTATATTATTTTATAATAAATTTTGAACATAATATATCTCTCACAAATCATAATAAAGTAAGATATACTTTCTTTTGGGACATTGTGTCAAATATTTTTTTTAGACCAACTTCAATGATGCTTAAAATGCCCCATACTTTGGAATGTGGATCAGTAGTCCCATTTTTTGTATTTAGTTGTGTCTCAATCCAATAGAAAATTTACACATACTTGAAAAGAAAAAGAAAAAACATAAAATAATATTTTTATATTATTTGGTTGGATATGATTAGGTTAGGACATGAGGACAAAAAGTTTTGGGGACAGAGGATCATGGTTCCATACTTTGATCACCCGAGGTGAAACCTTATTTCAATGGGAACACATCTTCTATCCCAAAGTGTATCATTTCATGTGTTATTTGTTATGATTGGTCAGAACATTATTTAATTATTAAATTTTTAATTTAAATGCATTTTTCAACTAATAAGAATAAATGGCACGTGGAATGATATAATTTTTGGTACAACAGATATGGTCTCACTTTAAATATATATCAATCATGGGATAATATAGAATAATAATCATTTTAATCAATAAAATATTGAATGAATTTATGTGTATAATAATAATAGTTGATAATACAATAAATTTAAAAGAATAAAAAACATTAGCATATTTTTACCTATATTATTTTTATATAAAAAGTATTTGGATTTCTTATATGAATCCTATATCACGCATATAAATCTTTGCACTAACTGTACATAGATATTACATTTTAAATCTTGTCTTATCTGCAAGTTTGTCGTGTGATAGTTTACTACCTAGTTTTATATTGGAAAGTATGTATTTCAAAATTATTATTAACAAGTAAATTTTTTGGTAATGTATTATTAATAAGTTTTCTATGGTACATGTATTTTTAACAAGAATTTGATAAAGCATAACAAAGTACTCCTACCATTATTTCATAAAACTAGAACAGTTGTAAAATATATTTTTCATGAAAGTTTACAAAAAAAATTAGACTTTATGTAAAAATAATATAATAGCTAAATTTGAGCTTTAAAAATGGAAATATATTTTAGATTAATATAAAAATATTGTTATAATTGCAGTAATACTACAGAGATTTTAATCTATGATATCTAGCTAGTTAATTACTTCAATTCTTATCATTAGCACATATGTGAGGTTAAGAAAATAAGTTTTCACTTTTAAGCAAGTGAGATTTTTGTAAAATAAACAAATAAACGATTGCTATTATCAAAATTTATCCAATCATAAATGTTAAATATGCCCATAGTTCACTTTAACGGCTTAACCGATAATAAGTGGAAAATTCTACGATCTCGGTTGACTTAGATTATGGCATATTATATGCTTCCAAAAACCATTGTTTCTTGGCACTGTAATAAGATGTATCTCATCTAAAGTTCTACTAAATTAATTATTAGATGATAAAAACATTAATTGTTTGATTCTTATAAGTGATTTTGTCGAGAGGAACAACTACAAATAATAAAAGAGATTAGCTTTTTACTAAAAGATTGAGAGAATATTCTTGATAGTATCAAAAAAATCATTAGTTTTTATTTATTAAAAAATGAGCAATTTATATTAAAAGATAAAAAGTGTGAAATAATAATAATATTCACATTTTCCTATCTCCTTCCATCCTAATTATATATACCAACAACCATTATCATTATCTCTAGTTGCCCTGTCCATCTCTGGGATGCTTCAACCATCATACTCATTCTTCATCACCACAACAACCCCATAAATATGACGACAATTGTCCAATTTATATTGATATGTTGAAAAATTATATATGAGCGAATTTGATGGAATAAGGTTATATAACAATGAGTAAGTGGTGAAAACTTTAGCTCATACATTTTATTTATGAGCTTATTTTTTAACTTATTTATGATCAACAATATTTGTTGGGTCTTGAAATGCACAGCGTTGATTACAAAATTGTTTATATTGCATGATGTTATACATTCATTTTATTGAAATTAAAGTTGATGTAACTTGTGTACCATTATTGGAATATAATTAAGTATAAAAGATGAAAACGATAAATATTGACATGAAATATAATGTTGACATTTGTTGAGTTTAGTGATGGTAAGGAAAATTAGAGATGGTTCATTTGCCTTGCATTGTTTTTTGGAATAGTTTATAAGTCTCTTTAAACCCTAGGGTTCGACGTCAAGAGTTGATAGGAAGAATATTAAGTTAGAGAAAACTTCGAGCTGAAATCCCAACTTAGGGAGAGTGAGAGCATCGGAAAAATAATCAAAAAAAATTTCAAACGGTGTCTCAAACAATGTCATGAATTAATGATGTTAAATTAAAAATAGAAAAACAATAAATATTTAATTTTTTAATTAACATAATATATTTTTATTTGTATAAAACATGATTTAATTTAGGACAACAGATCCTTATACCTCGCCATCATCCCTCTTTTTTAATTAAGTGGTTGCCTAACCATATTGTAACATCTGGTATAGAGAAAAATATTAAAAAACCAATCTCATTTAAATAAATAGTTTGGAAAACTACATTTAAGCAAATTAGTACACTAGTTAATGATAAAATTTTGTTTAATCACCCATGTCAAGAAACTTTTTATTTATTTTGACTGAGTTTTGATGAAGATATCAACATCAATAAAAGAAAATGAATGCATTGTAAATTGAAAAGCACAAGTTATTAAATAAGATTTTATTGATTTCTAGTTTAAGGTCTTACAATTCATTTTAATTTTAGTATCACATGAAGCTCATGAAAATTGATTTTCATAGTTTTGAAGAGATAAAAAATATTAACAAGGTTTTTAAAAATGTGCTTTTTTTAAACCAATAACATATTACTTAAGACAGGGTAACAAGTTATTTGACACAAAGTAAAATGTTATTCGAAACAAAGTATGTATTAGGTTACCTAACCGGATAGAAAAGTCCATTAACCAATTAGTAAGGTGGATAGTCGACTACCCAGTGAACAAAAATGTCGAATAACTGATTACATGTTCCAGTAACCGATTACTTTGTATTGGTATTTTTGAATTCGAAAATCAACCAGCGTATACTCAAACGAACCACTATGTTCCCAAGTGTTTCATACCTCCTTGAGTGTGGGAAGAATATATTGCTCCTAACATTGACACAGTTTTGATGAAGACATCAAGATCACAAAAAGAAGAAAAAGAAGAAGACTATGACGATATAGAATATTCAAGCTTTAAGAAATTATATATTAAAGTCTTCAATAGGTACTTCTATCATTACACTCAATTTGTCATTAGTAGCAATGCTCAAATGAATCAAAACTATTTTCAAAAGAATTGAATAAGTCTTGACACCATGTCAATAATGTTAAGTAATGAGTTACTTAACTTGAGTAACATATTACTAGATCTAGGTAACAAGTTACCTGAACTATGTGAGAGTTGGTATTAGATTACTAGAACTACGTAACAAGTTACCTGATTAAGAAAACAGTTACAAAGTATAACTGACATTGAATAACCGATTAATTACATGTATTAATCAATTTCAATAATCCGCTACACAAACACTTTGATATTAAAACAGAAAAATCGATCATTTCTCCCAACAACTAATTCACCATCCTCTTTGTCATCATCTAATACTTATAGAGTGGACATTAAAACCCCTTTAAACTTTATTTATATATATATATATATATA
>NC_032009.1:4592655-4620208 GCF_001865875.1 Lupinus angustifolius | reverse complement strand
TATATATATATCATCCTAACTTTCTCATAACAATATAACACTTTTATAGCACTTTTGCAACAACTTTCAATTGTAAATGTTTCATAAATTTTTTCTGAAAAATCTTAAGTGAAATTACGCATTTTCACATTTTTTGAAAAACAAGATTTAAGTATGATATTAACTTTAAAGTGTTTTTCAAAAGGATTCTAACATCAATAAATTTGGTGTATTAATCATAAGCCTTTTAGAAAAGTATTATTCTACTCTATAAAATCAAAGCTCATCATTGGTTTTGGTGAGTTATTGTATAATAAGAAAGTGATGTACTTTATTTTGAAAATTTGAGTGTTCTACAGGGGGGTCTTGGTGCCATACATGTAAAGTATGTCTATTATACATTGGAAACTTCTTTGAATCAAGAAAAAGGGTTGGACTTAGCCTTATGGTGGACATTATATATCTTGTGTGAATCTTTCTACCCTTATCTCTTTAAAATTTATACAACTATTTTTCTATAAGTTTTTGCTTCCCATAAAAATTCCGAGTTATCGTTTAAAAAAGCCAATATGGATGCAAACTTAATTCATTGTCCTATTTTGATTATTATCTAGTGTTTACAATTCAATATTACAATTTTATAATATGGACATTACATTTTTCTTTGAATTGACATTTTAAAAAACATTGATCATAAAGTAGTATATTAATTAAAAATCCTGTGCAAATAAATTTAAAAATATTTATTTTTATTTGTGGATATAACAATTACTTTATTTTTTATATTCTTTTATCAATTATATTGAAAATATCACTTATCCTATTATATAATTTTGAGACTTTGTTTTCTTGTAAGTTCGTTTTCAAAAAAGTTCATTTTATAGGGGGAAAAAGTAGACAATTATTTCAGCTCTCATTCATTCCGACAGGAGAAAAAACATGTAGTGTGTCCTTTATAAAAAATATATGAACTACGATAGCCAAAACTTAGCCTTTGTTTGGTATGAGAGAATTAGAGTATAAAGAAATGAGTGAGAGAGAGATTGAAGAGAAAGTGAAGATTTCTCCTCTTTGGTTATGAAGGGAGAAAGAGATGAGAGAGTAAAAAAGGTGTGGGACCGATCATAATTTCTTTCTCCCTTAACTTGGTGAGAAAATGAAGAAAAATGGTGATTTTATTTGAAATGTCAAATATACTCTCAAAATTTTCTACTTATTTGTTTTAAAAGTGTAATATTTATGCACCGATAGTATAAATATTTATACATAGTCATTCATCATTCAATTGTATTAATTTTATTTGATAATAAATGATGATTGAAAATGAATGATGATTGA
Source organism: Lupinus angustifolius (assembly GCF_001865875.1). Taxonomy (NCBI): domain Eukaryota; kingdom Viridiplantae; phylum Streptophyta; class Magnoliopsida; order Fabales; family Fabaceae; genus Lupinus; species Lupinus angustifolius. The sequence continues at coordinate 4,618,891 of NC_032009.1, read as the reverse complement.
AAATGAATGATGAATAATATAGTGACAGTATAGAAGACTCTTACACTAATAATATATACATTATTTCTCTTGCTTTAAAAATATTAGTAATATACATAAATCTTTTTTAAATATAAAAATATTGATTTAAAACAATTGAAATTATAATAAAATATATAATATAAAATTATAAGATTTATTTTCAATTAATAATAAAACATTTTTCTTTATCTTTTTTAGGAACATTTTTGTCATTTGAACCATAACATCATCTCTCTTCTGATTTTCTATCCAACCAAACAGAAGAATAAGAGACGAAAATATATATTTCTATTTATTTTCTCTCATTATTCTGTTATATCAAACATCACAAAAATCTACTTCAATTCTTCTCTTTCTCTTTCTCACCTATTTCTTTCTCACAGTTTTTTCTCTTCTTGTTTTCTCTTATCAACCAAATAAAGCATTAAGATCAAACATTTGATCTAAAAAGGAAATATTCTCCACTTCTCACTTTAAAGTTAAATAAAAAAATTTCCTATGATAAACAATGATTCCATAGAACAATAAATAAATAATTATATAAAAATTATTATTGTTTTTTAAATAAAATATTGTTTATAATAAATATCAATTTCACTATATTTTTAAAGTTTTTTATTAACATGAGTCCACCTTTTATACTAAATAAATTAAAATAGGTTTTCCTCCCACCAAGCCCAACCATTCTGTAATTTATCAGCCTACATGACAAATATAAATCTCTTCACTCCTCCGTTGGCTGTCGCACTAGACTTACAAAGTGACCACTATTTTCAACCACACCTCCTATTGCACCAACCAACCGAAACAGATGAAAAAATTATATACACAGTAAATAAGAATCACCAAAATTAATTACTGATTTTAGATTTTAATTTTACATCTGAATTTGAAAAAACTAGAGTGTTATTATGTAATTAAGAGATGTTAATATAATGATATAAGATATTGCTAGATCTGTAAAAGTTAAAATATTAATAATTTTATTTTTGTGAATAACATTTATTAGAATAAATAATTATACACTCAAAATCAATTAATTTATTATACATAAAATAATAAATATATTTAATAGTACAAAAAATGTGTGATTATGGTGGGACACCCCCATGCACTGTGGAGAGAGAGGGAGTGACCTAGTCCAAAGGGGTCAGTAGCTGAAAGCTGAAGCAGCCTAGGACAAGTGTAACGGCTTATGGGTCACTCATAGGTTCCTACACGTGTAACAGAAGGACATTACATTGGACTTTGGTCCTTGACCGTGTTTGAATGTGCACATGTTTTATTCAATTAAATTAACTTTTTGCTTATGCACAAAAGTATCTTGTATTGAAAATTAATTATTTTGCAAGATTTCAATAATAATGATTTCAAAGAAAGAAAAGGTTTGATTCTGTATTAAGAAAATCTAACGTTGATGATGGTGTTTGAAATTTATTTATAAGAAAAGATTAGATAAAGATTCTATTCTCAACTAAAAGATAAGAACACTCAAAAAAGTTAAATTGGTAATATTCTCCAATCTTAAGATTTTAAACAATCAACTTTTTTTTGGAAGATGAAGATATTCACTTTTTATACTTCAACTTCACTTCAATCCAATCCAAATTTCTAACAAATATAATAACATCCTTAGAATATAAGCATATTTTAATGTATGACATCTCATAACACTAACAATAAATTATGCTAATAAATAGTTAAAACATACCATTTTTTACGATTTTTGTTTTTCCATAAATAAAGTTTATTAAAGATATATGATATGTTATTTTGGATGATAGTTGGTTAGAAAGTTAGGAATTAGCAAGTTAGGTTTATGTTAGTTACTTGCTTTAAAAGCTTTCTTTTCATTATTTTCTCTTGTATAAATAAGTCATGTTGACTCACTTCTTATTCAATCAATTCAATTCATTCAATGAGAATGTTATCAATCTTTGTTTCTCATTCTTCTTTCTTTAAGCTTTCTTTTATACACTTCTTGATTCATCAAGAAGCTTTCTTTTCATGACTCTTACCACATTTTAACATGATATCAGAGCGTAATTATTTAATTGCTTCCGCTTATGTTTTTATCGTTCCAAGATTCAAGAAAGAATGACCGTCATGCATCAATCATCAAAGTGAGGAATTTTGCATTATGGCTAAGGATGGTGATGATCATAGTGTAAATCAAGGGGGTGTAGGTGGACTACCTTGTTGAAGTGATCCATCACTAATTTTCACCCGAGACCTGGTTGCTTATGTTCAAGGAGGTCTTTTACAAGGAAATGCTTCCGATTATGGCTTCATCATTCCAAGATTCAACATTTATCATCATTCATCATCAATTTATCATATACAAGATGAAATCCTTTTCTTATTCTTCATCATTTATCCCTCTTTCTTATTCATCATAGAAGCATCTCATTAGGATCAAGATTCTGATCCGTTCTCTCTCTTTCATCATCAATGGTTGGTTCGCTTTTGTCCATGATGGTTAAGCTCATATATAACTTCTGTCATGGATGGTTAAGCATTGGATGGGTAGCTTCTGTCCATAGTGGTTAAGCAAAGATATAGTTTCTGCTATGGATGGTTAAGCGTTTGATGATATAGCTTCTGCCATGGGTGGTTAAGCGTTGTTATTACTTCAAATCAATTCAAAGCTGGAGAGTAAAATTTTTCACTCACCAGCTTGAGGGGGGATATTAAAGATATATGATAGGTTATTTTGGATGATAGTTGGTTAGAAAGTTAGGAATTAGCAAGTTAGGTTTATGTTAGTTACTTGCTTTAAAAACTTTCTTTTTATTATTTTCTCTTGTATAAATAAGTCATGTTGGCTCACTTCTTATTCAATCAATTCAATTCACTCAATGAGAATATTATCAATCTTTGTTTCTCATTCTTCTTTCTTTAAGCTTCTTTAAGTTTTCTTTTATACACTTCTTGATTCATCAAGAAGCTTTCTTTTCATGGCTCTTACCACATTTTAACAAAGTTTAGAGTAAAGAAAAAAGGTATGATATCTTATAATTAAGGTTGATTTTTAGGATGAACAAACGGTTAAGTTCACCAATAATGTGTTGGTCTAATGATATAAAGTTCAACTAAATCCTTAGGATGACAAAAAAGTTAAGAATTCGATTCCTGTGAGTAACCTTTGTTGGGAGGGGCATCTACACATCCCAAAAGAGATTAATTTCTTACCCAAAAAAGTGAAGAAATATCCTTGAGAATACAAAAAAAAGGTTATGTTCAAACTTCCATTAATTTCATTGAGAGGATTGCCTACTAATTATACAAATATAGGGACAAAATATACTAATCATTATTGTCCCTATAGTTTGTCAAGTATGAAAATGATTTTTATAATTTAATCACCTTGATTTCTATTCATTACTTTAGTTTTTATTTACACTTATTTTTCTTCTTCTAAAACTCACTTTAATTAATAGAATTGTGAAAAATAAAATACGAGTGTTTGAGTTCGAATCTTTTTTTGTTCCTTTGTTGACACAATCGTCCAGGGAAGAGTTTAGGACCGTCTTAGGATGATTCTACACTTTAGGTGCATTGGTGATTCTTTGGGAGGTGATTTGTTCTTGTTATTAGGTTGCATTATCGGGTGATTTTGAGGTGGTTATCCTTATTTGAAGATGTCACACATATTTAATTAATTAGTGGTTCTACTATGTTTCGATAACCATCATCCTTATACTGAAAGTTCGCATAAAATTCCCGAACTAGAAAGGGGTAAATGCTGTCATTTAGCTCCAGAAATCTCACAACCTCTTGTACCTCCAATTCATGTGGGAATTGGAATCGTTGCTCCACCATCCATGTCATGTCGGCATAACAAATATATGTTGGTTTCCGGGTGATAAATCTATCCAAACTTTCTGCTTAAAGAGCATCATAGAAAGGATCCAAGCCTAAAGAGGGATTCTTCCCAACCCCAAAAGATCACCCTCCAGCATCCATATTTCTTGCACGTCCCAAATGGCGATGAGAACAGTTCATTCCAGCGATATGTTTCAATCTCTTGGGTCTATCTAGATTCATTTTGGCAGAAAACGTGGATGAATAATCAATTAGATAGGGAAATCGAATTAGGTTTTGGAAAGGGGTAATTTGTGGTAACTTGATTTTAACGAAATTGATGGAATAAAGACTATGAGGATGAAAGAAATAGAGATGGGGTAACTCGTAATTGAGTTTGAGGATGAATTTCAAGATAAATTTTGGAGAATAAGACAAAATACACGAGGTTAGCGTTTGAAGAAACTGAACCTAGAGTTATGTTTGAATCTGTTTTGTGATTTTACTTATTCAATTAACCTCAGTGTTAATCGATTAAGGGAGTTGAAATTTAACATAGATAATCAATTATGTCTCAAGTTAATCGATTATATATTTAAAATATTTTAGCCTAGGTAATCGATTAAGGGTACTGATAATCCATTATTATACACAGAAAATGTCCATGTATTCAATTAGAACACGGGACAATCGATTAGATAAGTCACCAAGACAAATTTTGGCACAATTTGGATTAGTTTAGGGGTTTGCTAAGACTCTATTAGAAAAAACATATCCTAAACACATAATACACACTTAAACTAGAGCCAAAACACATGAAAACATATACAATCATGAAAACATGCATTTATTGGCGATAAATGCGATTATTTAGGATTATTTAGACATCTTAGCATGCATTCAAACATTAAGCATAATATCGGGCATAACATATGATAAAACCATACAAAACAGAACATGCCTCAATATATATAGTTACCTCTTATGTTTTACCTAATCCTTATCAAGATACTAGAAGGTTGCCATATTTTGAAATCTTCTTTGGCCTTTCTTGAAGTTCTTGATTCTTGTCTTTCTTTTCCTACATAGCACTTTAATATTTTGAATATGCATCCTCATGAGTACCTACGAAACATTAAGCATGCTTTTCCTCTCCTCTTTTGGAGATGGCTTATCAAATATAAAATTTGCATATACTTTTCAAAAATAATTTTGGTCATTTACCTTAATATGAAATATGACTTGTTGTGCTTTATCATGATTGGAATATCCTAAACAATATTTCTACATTTACTTATGAATCAAACATGGTTAAAAGATCTTATAATTTTTAAACAATGAAATGTTTGCATTTACAAAAATGTAAATAAGAAACATATAGTTTTTGGCTTAAAAGGGATCTTGGGAGGTTTTCTTGAAAATGTGGCCTTACTAGGATATCTTGAATGAAATTATCTATATCACTTAAAGTATGTAACACTTGGAATTAGAAGAGATACATTATTACCTTGCACAATTCTTCATAACTTCAAGCATTTGAGTTGACAATTTTGTTCATAAGTGTCATAGTCATTTTCATTGGTGATAGGTCAATAAAGTTTGACCTTTTCACCTATCATGTGCTTAGAACATTTGTTGCCAATGTAAAAATTAATGTTCATATGTCATTGGGCACACCTACAAAACAAGTTTACTTGTATGTCTTGGGTATCCAAATTATCTTGGGTCCCCAAATTATTTTGGGTCCCTTAAGGCTAGTTACTTGGGGATCTTGTCCCTTAGCGATCCACATATATTTTCAATTTGGAAATCATGCATTCTAATATTACACATACTCAAAGTATGACCATGCATTCCACAATAAAAGCAAGTAGGAGATTTAAGATATGCCTTTTTTCGCAACATCTACTCGTTTATTGTGAAATGTATTCTTTGCATGCATATATCACAAACCAGGTCTAATCCCAACATTGTTACATGTAGCAAGTAACTTGTTTAAGTTGTGACTACAAGTTTTGAATTTTGCAACTTTATCCTTTAAGATATTATTTTCCTTTTCCAAAAAGGTGCAATTTTCACAAGTATGTATCACATTTAACTTAATAGTACAATTACATGAAGTGTTAGCATATTTAAGATCTAAGGTTTTATTTTCAAGTTTAAGATCATCAATAAAACTTGGCAATTCATAAATTTTCTTTTCATATTCTAAAATTAACATTTTCCTATCCGCATACTTTTTAGTTAACTTTTTAAGTTCTCCATGCATTCCAACATAAGCATCATAAAGTATATCATACATGGGGGAATTATCAGAACTTGAACTAGAATCAAAAGAGTTTACCTCACTAGACTCATCTTACTCACTTACTTTACAAGAATTCAGTTTTTGAACCATAAGACATAGCTTGTTTGGTTCTTCATCTTTTGAGATGCTTGTTGATGTATTGTCCTCTTCGTGTGCATCCCAAACAATGTATGCCTTCCTAGCCTTGATGTCTCGAGAGTCGTTCTTATTGTCATGATCAATCTTCTTGAGAGAAGTAAGACATGTGTACCTCATGTGACCTACCTTCCCATACTTATGGAAAGTTGCTTCTTTGGGATACTTTCCCATCTTGATCGAGTCTTTTATATCTCCCTTATGAAACTTTTTGAATCATTTATTATTTCTTAAGTACTTTCTGAATTTGTTGATGAGGAGGAACATGTTTTCATCATTTATGTTGGAATCAGACTCATCATTATCAATTTTCTCTTTTTGACTTCTTGAATGTGATTTTGTTGTTTTGAAAGAGATTCATTTGATGTTCTCGTCCGTTTGTTCATGGAGTGTCAATCATCTTAACTCTATCTCGTGTTCTTGAAGTTTGCCAAAAAGTTTAGCGAGTGTCATTGAATCCAAGTCCTTTGACTCCATGATGGTCGTCACCTTGGGTTGTCACTTCTTGTCAAGACATCTCAACACTTTATTCGTTAGTTCACTTTTGGCAAAAGATTAACCAATGCAATGAGATGATTAATAATGTGAGTAAATCGCTTTTGTATATAAAAAATGGATTCATATGAAAACATGCAAAATAACTCATACTCATGTATCAAAGTATTTAATCTAGACCATTTGAACTCACTTGTGCCTTTGTGGGTTACGTGTAAAGTGTCCCACACGTCCTTGGCACTTTTTGCATTGAGAAATCCTAAAGAAATCATCGTATGAAAGTGCGTAGGTAATAACATTTTTTTTGCTTTCAAATCAAGCATCACTTTTCTCTTTTCCTCATTGGTCAATAGACTTTTTGGTTTCTCTTTGACTTCTCCTTCCATCATGTATAGTAGAACGAAAAGTCCATATTGTATGTCATCCCAAATATTTGTTTCAATAACCTCAATAAAGATCCTCATTCAAAATTTCCAATAGGCGTACCCCTCACTAATGAAAACCGCAGGGTGGTTGATGGATGTGTCATCGCTACCAAAATGGTTAGTAGAGCCCATGGTAAAATTGCCTAGGATCAACGATCTAAGCGGTTAAGCTAGCACGGTTGTACTAGCTCTGATACCAATTGTTGGGTCTCATAGGGCTCTGTATTTTACCTAAGGGGTAAATAGGTGGTACAATACACAATTATCGTTGCTCGAGTAACAAAATAATTTTAAAATTTTACTTATTGTTTAATCAATTAACTATAGATTTAATCGATTAACTACTTCTGCATATAATCGATTATCTGAAGAACCTAATCAATTATTCAGTTCTTTGTTCTTTTAAACACAGTTTTCTTTGATCTCCAAGATTACCAAGATTCAACTAAACTTATATGCACTCTTACAAATGATAATATACAATTAATGCACAGAACAAAATATGCAAATAACAAAAAATAATATGCATGTCAAGTTAACTAAATCAAGTAATAAGGAAATGTAAAGAGTTAAGGGTTAAGAAGAATGAGACACATCTTTTATCTTGGTTCGTTTGTTTGTCCACGTGCAAACTACATTTAGGTCTCCCATTCTGATATCGAGAGATTTTTCTTTACTATTGAAACCAATGTATCTACAAACACACTTTCCAATTTGACACTTCTACAAGCGCTCCTTTCTTGAACTCAAAGCCAAGCAATGCGATTTGACATTCTCTCGCCTCTTTTGGATACCTCTCCTACTCACGGTTTGTCCTAGCTCATTCTTTGTTCTTTTCAAGACCATTGAATAAGCAGTAAAGAACACAACTTAACCGTGGCTATGATTTTTCCAAACCAATTCTCTGTCAATGGTGATACTAAATACATCAAGAGAATATGTTTATACCAATGTCTATACTAAATAAGTTGATGCACCTAGATGTGATGAATATACACTCTTCTAGAATCTAAGAACCCTTCTACGAGTCTCACAAACTCGGAATATAGAAATGTGAGATGCAAGAGTTTTTCAAAGATTTGACCATATGCTTATTTGAAAATATTTCTAAAGATTCATAAAGTTTATCCATTTTCTCTCTTTTTCAAAAACACTTTCAAAATCTCTTTTTTGATATGAAAGTGTATGAACAATGTATTTTCGAAAATTATGTATCTTCTATGTTATATGCAAAATGGAAAAACTTTGGTTAATATAACATTCTGTTTTTTAGTGCTGGTAACGATTATCACTCATTCTAAACAATTATTGATTCTTAAAAATTCAAGAAACCAAAAACTGTATCTAACATTATTCGATTAAAGTCATACTTAATTGATTAACGGGTTCCCAATGAAACTTAATCGATTTAAATAACTCTTAATCGGTTAATTGGTTTTCGAAAAAGATATTTCAATGTGATATGAACCTCCTACACGATTTGTAAAAATACGACGCATGATTTTGAATGATGTATGATTTAAAACTCTTTTAAATGCATCAAAATCATATGATCATGTATTTATGCATGTGTTGAAAATCATGTATTTAAACATGTAAGCCTCATTTTAGTTATGATCGACTTTAGGTTTTGAGACTTCCATTAAGGTTCATACTAGCCTAGACTCTTTCTTAGCAAACATCTTAAAACCCAATGAAAATTGAAGAACACTTAACTTTGACCTTCTTGAATGCTTTAGCTTGAGTGAACTCGAGTCTTGACTTTTGAATTTATTGTTTGTTGATTTGTTCATGCCTTCAAGCTTGTCCTTTTAAATACAACATTTGTCCTTGACTTTGTTGTTACTCTTTTGTCTTCATCAATCTTTGTTATCGATCTTTGTCGATTCACTAAACTTTGTCTTCATCAAAATCCATGTGATGCACGCTTGCATTTTTACCAAAGGGTTTTATGGTGACTTAAATCTAAGGCTATTGATGAATGGCGATTAGCCCAACAATAAGTCCCTAAATCGGTTTAACTAAGAACCTAGGAGAAAACGCCTCATAATATGCATTGACAAATAGGTTTAAATTAGAATACAAGATGTGTTCATTAATCAAAATGAAAGTATATTTATAGGCAAATGAACTAGAAAAATAGATAGTCCACATTAATGAAAGTGCAAGTTCTAAGAAAACAATAAATATCTTGTTCCCCACTAAGTCTTTTGGGGTAAGGAAGAAGCAAACCTTTGAAATTCCACACACACCATAATAAAACATGGGTTTTAGCCTAAAATTGCCGAGAACTACATATTCAAAAGGTAAATTAACAATTATTCAGAAAATTGGAAGCAAACTGAAAAGTAGTCCAACCACACAACCCTTAACTCGTGTTGTTTCTTCACAATTTGCATCATTCTGTCCTCCACGATAAAATACAAAGCTTACATATTCATCTTTGATTTTAATAATTCTAAGAACTATTGTGAAATCAATAATTCTTAATCCTTCACTTCTTAGATTAGTTAAAGATTTGTCATTCAAATCGTGAGTTGTCCACTCTTAGAAAGAATTTACCCTCGAATTCTATTATTTGTCAATGACTAGTAGAGTGTGCGTCATTTTCAATTTAACTAATGATTTTATGGTGATTTTTCTCCTTTTCAATTGGAGATAAACTTCTAAAATAGAGTTGGATGAACAAGGGTGCGCTTGGAATGTTATCAACTTGTTTTCCCAAATCTTGCACAAAATAAAAAATACTTTCAATAGAAAATACATTAGAAGAATTAGTAGTATGACTTTCTATCAACTCTTTTTCAATCATCCTAGTTTCCTCTTTTTCTCATGTTTTCTATTTTCTCTTAATCTCCTTTGATCCTTACATCCAACCTCAAGAGATAAATGAACAAGAGTTGTCATATATCCACCATCATTAATATAGAACATGTTTGGAAGGCCCAATACAATATAGCCTCATTGGCAATATGCCATGGGTCACCAAACAAAAGATGAAACGTCTCAATGAGTTTGACTTCACAATAAATAATTTTTTTATATTTACCAATGAAGAAAAGGACTCTAACTTGATTGCTCTCTAATATGTTTATATTAAGCTTTGGTACCAATTTAGTACTAGCAATGTTAGAGTGTTTCTTTTAATTCATGGTAATAGAACATACATTCCCTTGGACATACATCAGGTTTGGAAGTGTTTTTCGTCTTCCACTTTAGATTCCATCAATCTAGGTACATGTTGGTTTTGGTCCAAAAGACTCCAACTCAAGAATGATCGTAAGTGTCACCCATGAAAGGTGAGATCTCATTAGAAAGATCAAAAGAATATCTCATGCAAGATGAGATATCATTAGTTACGAATGAAAATGAAAATGATAGAATAAGGGAAACATAGGAGACAAGAGATGGTGATAAGGGGCGCCACACTTGGAGGTATTGTCAAGCCATTTAAACGCTATAAGAGAATGATCTTTTGATAAGTTCTAGTTTGAAATGTCATAAGGAAAACTCCTTAATAAGTTCACGATTCAAGATGAACTCATGAGAACTACTCTCACACTATACTGTAAGCATTGCTCTAAAAACGTTTATTCATGTTCTATTGATTAAAAAATATTGATTATATATACTATATAGGGAAATTACGTAGGTAAAAAGATAGCCTCATAAATGAAAACACAAGTCATAATAAGACATTAATACCTTATCCTCCAATGAGTGCATTTGGATAATGAAAAGGAAAAGTAAATAAGGTAAAATAATCAGGTTAAAAACGTGTGGTTCATGATACAATCTTCTAGAACCATTTTTTTAAAAAGGGAAATTACAAAAATCAATAAAATTTAACGACAATTGGTCCAGACACGGTAAGGTTGTGTATGAGTATACAACCGTGTACAATGGTCTAAAGACCACCACAATGAGGTCGTATACTCATCCACAGTTGTGGGTGGCCAAGGTCACTTATTTCTTTATAGCTTCACATTATTCTATTTTCTAGATCAAATACGAACCTTACATATTCATCATTGATTTTAATGATTACAATAACTATTGAGAACTCAATAACCTATAATCCTTCACTTCTTAGATTAGTCCAAACCTTGTCATTCAAATCATGAAATGTCTACCCTTAATATATATTAACTATCTCCAAATGTGAGTAAAACATGTTTAATAATGGGCCAACTCGTATGCAACTAAGACAACTCATTTTCGCAACACTAAAACTCTCTAGAAAAACTCAAGACAATGTAAGAACAAAGGGTAACAAGTTGGCCTATGAGTGACAATCAAAATGCAGTCCATTTAAGATTATTACATGACTCAAGTATATCTAGAACACTTTATTTTTGGGTCTGGTTTTGAGACAACCCTTTATTCTTTAAGTGTGCCTCAAATTATTGTTCTTTGTTTGGTGCTATCTTCCAAATTGTTGAATAATTTTTTGACCTCTTATATGAACTTTTTATTGTTATTTTTAAGTTCTAATTGTGAATTGATACGAGAAAAATTACAGTATGTACAAAAAATATAAAATATAATTTCATAGTAGTAAAAATAATGTATTTATGGTGAAAGTATAAAATAAACTCCGTTTAGCAAACAAAAATGTTTGATAATGAATTTATTTTTTTAGATAAATATAGACAGAAAATAAAATATATTCTCATAACAAAAGACAAGTTATCTCCTTCAACCATGGAAATTATAATTTGTGTCACATTTAATCCCTTTTTACAAAAGTATTTCAAATAACAAAAAAAAAGTACACGTGTTATAATTTTTGTAACCGGATGAGATAACTTATATCCTCATAAAATGATATACTTTATTCTCATATATTCTCACTAAGGAATTTGTTTTTGTTTGAAAGCTTAAAACTATTCTTTCTTAAAACATTTGCAACTCATTTTGGGCAATGCATGAAAAGTATTTCACATATTTGAAATTTGATCCCTCCGACAACTTTAAACATTAGATAAGAGAATATAAGTAGCTTGTTTTCATATTAACATCTTTGTTATTATTATATCAAAATAAACAAGTGAAATATACTCTCAAATCAATGTTATAAAAGCCGATTCATGCTGGCCGGTACAACGAGTAAACCAGTTTCAATACTAGTACAATATAATAATTATATCGGTCATATAATTATATTGGTTAAAACTGACCAAAACTAGTCAAACCAATCAGTTTTCAATTGAACCGTACGAGTTATATCAACCAGTTTTTATTTAAAATTAATTTTTAATGAAAAAATTGGGTTTTTATTGTTTTTCAACATTAATGTTAACGGACAAAACTAATGAACAAAATTCAATGCCCGCATTAGCTTAACGAACAAAGTTCAATGCACTGCTCGTTTTAAAACGGACTTGCGAGCGACCTGTAGACTTTATTGAATAATTAAAAGATAAAAAATTCATATAATAAATAAAATAAAGTAGTTAAAGATAAAAATTAACAAAAACTTTGATATTTTATATGAAGTTGAACAAATCGTATTACATTACATTTTTTCTAGGGACCAAAAATCACATTATATTATAACTTATTTGGAAATTTCTTAATTTTTCCTTAAATTATGTTTGTGGGCTGCCCGGGAGCCGCCCACATTGCCCAATAGAAATGTCCACGAGCTTTGTGGGCAAAACTGACACGGCGAAACGGACAAATGAACAAAATTTGTATATCCTGCCCGTAAAAAAATGCGGACAATGTGGGCATGCCAGCAAACAATGCCCATTTTGCCATCTTTAATATATAGTGATGAATAACAATTTCTTGTATTCCAATGTTATAGTAAGGATGAAATCATTAACCTAAAGACATTCACAGTATTACTTATGAAAATTTACCACCAAATAAATTGGTATTAATTATATATATAATGGTAAGGTTATGCTTAATTATATTATATTAATATAATATCAATTTAAATATATTAGTGTAATATCAATAATGCGGGTATATAGATATAAAATTATTATTAACCAACTAATTAAATTATATAAATATATAAAAATTTTATATTCAATTTTAATTTACATAGGATATTAATTTAAATATATTATGCTTTAACATAAATAAATAAATATATGTATACATTATATATTATATACTTTAATAATTTTAATAGTTATATCCGTAAATTATATATATATATATATTAATAATTTAATATTAATATATAATGTATGTATTGATATATTAGATATTTTCTATATATTAATATCTTCCACCTTCCTTCCCTTCTTTGGTTAATCGTATTTTTGTAGTATTGTTTTTTTTGTTGACAAAATTATTCAGAGACAAAATACCATAATGTTCTTTTTATTGATAACAAATAATTTTTATTAGTATTCTGATTTGGGAATATTATTTTCTTTCATATTTGAAACACATTTATTACATTTGAAATATTCAAATATTACTTTTTTAAGATAATATTTCAAATGACATGATAAAAATGAATGATATTTTTGCTACTACAAATAGTATTCTTTCACATTTTAGATAAAAAATTAATCTATTCCAGTATGTGTGGTTGCCTCTCTCAATAAGTATTATTTGTAATAATTGAATCATTGACATTTTAATCTTCATGAAGATATAATAGAATCTTATACTACTAGACCAACATCTTATTGATAAAAAAATAATGAGTTAAGTTTTTCCTGTTTCTTTCCCTTTTGTAATAGGGTCTAAGGGTCTCTCATTAAAAAAATACTAATAGATTATCCCACCATCAAAGACTAATATCCTAAAGAACTAATGATATTTCTTTCCTGCTACTATTAATGATATTTTACTTTTTTTTTTATAAAGAACTAATCTCTTATTTTGTTAAATGAACAAATTATGAGACTTTTTTGTATGGACACCATTCAATTTAGAGAATTAAATCCTTTCTAATTAAATAAAAAACAATTTATTGGGAAATTTCCAATGGTGTGAAACACGAGATGTGAACGTCAAATCGAAAGAGATATTATATTAGGTTTAAATGGTAAAATCGTCTGGTCTAATTAGATGATTTCATATATAATTAATAATTTTTATCTTTAAATATATAATTATATATAAATATAGGATTTTATGTATAATTATATTGAAATAACATACCTTCATCTATTTTTGGACCGAAATAAAACAAAATATTAGAATAATATTCTATTTTTTAATTTTAAGTGAACCATTCGATTTACTTCCCATGTTAATTCGGTTTAGTTAAGTTTAATACAATCGGATAAGAATTTTTCCGGTTTAAAACAATCTAACCCTCATTTAGTTAAGACGGCAAACGAGGAAAAAAATGAAAAGAAAAGAATGTCAATAGCAACATAAAGTTAAGTCTATCCAACACTTGAATGAATTAAAAAAGAAAAGGTCACAACTTTATTTCCTTCTATTTAAAATTACATTTTTAAAAATTTACAATTTTATTCACCAATCTCACTTAAAAAAAAAATAAAAACAACTCTTTTATTACCACTCATCACGGACGTCAAATTATTCTTAACCAAATTGTATTTATCGGTTTTAGCAATTTATATTCAAATAAAATAAAATAAAATCTTTTAATATTTAAAACACACTTTATGTTTTCATATATAATGATTCTTTATCCTTGGTTTTTTCTCCCTCATTAATATATTTTAAATTATGAAATTAATTGTAAATTTGTAACAGTAGCTTTTATTTTGAGCTTACCATTTTCTCCTTTTCAACTTTCAATTTCAATCAGCTTTGGAAAATAAATTAACCAACAGATTTTTTCCACCTTCTGAAATTTGTAAGATGCTTTGAATTTCTTCAACAAATAGTTTTTCTTTGTTGATTATTTTTATTTTTCATATTTTTTATTTCCACTTTGTTGGGTGAGTGAAGTAGTTAAGTTCTTGTTGAACTGAAAAATATTCCATGATCTTTGCATTCTGAAGAATATCCATAAACACAACCTTTGATGTTGATATGTTTTTCCATAAATAAAGAATACAAACATCTATGTTTAGAAAATTCTGTTATTGTTATTGCTGTTGTTTTTTTTGTTTTTTATTAATAGTTTTCTCCCTTGGTTTCAGCTTTCTGTCTTTATAATGTTTAAGAAAATGTTGGGTCTGAACAAGAATGCAAAGGAGTGTTGTTTATTTTTCTGCTTTCATAAAATGGTGTGTTTGGAATATAAAATATTTTGAGTAAATGCATGGTCTTTTTCCCTAAAAAATATTCTTTTTCAGAAATTTCTGAATCAAGTTGGTTTTTTTGGGGGGCAAAAATCTTATAAAATTGTACTATTTGCTAATTTTTATGGTTAATATGTTTTCTTTTCATCCCTTTGTTTTGAGGTAAATTTTGGTTCCAGAATCTGAAAACTGAGCAAGTACTCATCTTTCAGAAATGAGAACAGAGAGAAAGAATTTACAACAACAACTACAAAGATTTTATCCCACTAGGTGGAGTCGGGTATATGGATCGAGCAATGCCATAATGCTCTAGTATAAATCATGTTCATAATTCAGAGAGAAAGAAGTTAACTTTGATAAAAAATACTGCATTTTTTAATGAACCTATTATTCTTCACCGACCCCATATTTCTGTGATTTTTCTGGATTTTAGGCATAGCTAAAGTTCCAAATGTATCTTGATATATGGAAATAGCTTTATGTAATTACAAAGTTTGAGTCTTTTCTTAGCCTTCTTCATTTGTGAGATGAGATCCTTTGATGTGTTCTTATTTTACACTGTGCTTTTCTATCACACTTTGAACTTTGTTTTCTGATTGGTTATTGATTTCTGATGTTGTAGGTGTTTTGTTTATATAGACTCTGGACTTAGAGATAAATATATGCATGGAAGCAAGAGAAGGCATAAGTTCTGGTGTTACAGTGATAGGAGCTGAAGCTCCATCAGCTTATCATGTAGCACCAAGGAGTGAAGCTCCAAATCAGGTTCATGCCACTGATGCAGCAGCAGCTGCGGCTGCGACTGTGCCCACCACTGCATTGGTTGTCTCACCATTGAGTGTGGGGTTGGATGGAACAGCAGTTAAGAAGAAACGCGGCAGACCTAGGAAATATGGGCCAGATGGGTCCGTTAATGGTACAGCGTTGTCACCAATGCCAATCTCATCTTCAGGTCTACATTATAATGACTTTTCATCAGGGAAGCGGGGAAAGCCACGGGGAACGGAATACAAGCAGTCGAACAAAAATGGGCTTGATCATCCAGGTAATGCGTCTTTGACGCTAATGGTTATGTTGCAATGTTGCATTCTCAGTACATTGGAAAACTATGTGTGTCATTAGTCAGTACTCATTAGTATGGTTTATCAAATGACTTCCATTTCGTTGTTATTCTGTTCCCTTTGGTGAAGTTTGAACTATGCTTCTGTTTTTGATAGTGAAATTACTTGCTTCTTTGAGTTTGCTTTCCTTTCAAACTTCTGAACTATTTTCTGTAAACTGATGAAAAAACTCCTAATTTTTTAATAGCTATTGAAGTAATCATTTTCTACAGAAAAATTGGTTGTTCCCATTTTGAAACTGTGGAGTGTGGAAAGTTTTCTTGAAGCCGTCCACTTTTCAAGGTAACATTTCACAGGCTAGTTGAAAGTTGAAACTGTGGAGTGTGGACAGTTTCCGGAAAGCCATCAACTTTTGAAGGAAACTTTACGGGCTTGTTGAAACTGTGGATAATTTCATTGTTTCGATTTTTTCTTGTAAGGAAAGATCATTGCAAAATGAAATTTCAAATAAAGTGTTTTTTTTTTCTTGCATAATTATTTAAAAATACCATTTATTAATATTTAGGGGAGTATTGTGAATAATGAATGTTTACTTTTTCCTGCAAAATGTCACAAGTTAGTTTTTTTTGTTTAAAATTGCAATGACAATTCATGTGTCCATGGAAAAATATATGACTGCGTATATAGATACTCTTGCATACTTCCTGTGTTTCAACTCAGTTTGGTTAATTTGTATTGTTGGTAACTTTGTAGGTGACTTTAATGCATACTCTGGCAGTACAAACTTTATGACACATATCATCACTGTCAATGCGGGCAAGGTATGATTCAAGGGGGGCAGGACAAGGGTTTATGATAGTTGAAAATAGTTGGAAGTTTTATGAAATTCTTTGTTAGCATATGTATTAACCTTTTTCGATTTCGTTATCATAGTCTATTAGTTTCTAATGCTATATGTATATTTTTGGTTGTGTTCCTAACTGGTCATATTTTAGCATGTATGCTCACTTAATGTCAATTTGGTTGTCTTCCTCATAAATGTTAATAATTAAATCTGTAAAATTCTTGAAATCATCAAATACGGAAAAAGTTGAAGTGGGTATTGAGATTGACGAGAACTGGTTTTATGATTACACGATTAACAAATTGCAAATTGACGCAATTTTAAATGTTTCCTTGGTTTTGAGTTTCGGATGATCTCAACATTCACACGGTTAGTTGAGAAGTTGTTTGGTATGATAGCCAATGGTGTATGTCTAAAAAATCTGATATACTGGCTCTAGATCTGCAATATATTTTATGATGCTACCTTCCATAGTAGTTGAATAATATTATTTACACTTTGGTTGTTACAGGACATTACAATGGAGGTTATATCCTTTTCGCAACGAGGTCCTCGAGCTATATGCATCTTGTCTGCTAATGGTTTCATTTCAAATGTTACACTTCGTCAACCTGATTCATCTGGTGGTACTTTGACCTATGAGGTGAAGAAGTAAATCTTGTCATTGATTAGTTTATTTATTTCGTTTTCCGAACTTTCCCTTTCTACAAGTATATTTTGATGCTATTTTAATAAACATGCATTAACCCTTAATTTCTTTGAAGTTTCTGTCCTACCTAAATTCAATTGAAACTGAAGTATAATGAAAAACACTTTGTTAAGTTTAAGTTGCACTAGTCGTAAACTTGAAACTTTGCTTAATAGGCATATATGAATGAAACTTTCACCCTACCTTGTGCCTATTTCCTAGTTGGTTTCAGATTGACCTTTATTTCTCTTTCACAATGGATGCATTTTTTGTTGTTGTTTAGTTTTATTTTCGGTCAGAAATGTTTTTGAAGTTTAAGAGTGAGCCTGAAGTTTCTTGGCCTTCATATATTTGCTATGAGTTTCTGTTGCTTCTGTTTGCTCTTGTATGCATTATTGATTGCTTTAACTAAAAGTATGATTGTATGAATATAAATGTTGGAGAAGGCAATAGTAATACGATTGCCAATATTTATAATATAGTTCTGAAAATTGAATTGTGCAGCTAGTTGATCCGGTTAGAACAAGAATAATTTACATGGCCAGTCCTGTCACGGCATATATAAATTGCATATTTCAATAGTTGTTGAAAACTGGAAGAACTGGTTGACCCAGTACCAGTCCACAAAGTTGAATGGTTCAAATGTTTTTTTTGTTTATTACAGCTAATGCTGAAAAAGAGGATGAGTCTAGGCACAATGGTAAGCTTGCTGGTTATTGACCATTAGGTCATAAGTTCAAATCCTGGAAACAACCTTACTGCTTGCTGGGGTAGGTTGCGTACATTTACTCTCCCTAGACCCTACTAGGTGGGAGCCTCGTACTCGGCTAATGCTGAAGAAATGATGTTTCAAAGACATATTTATTAAAAAAAATAAAGCCAGCAGAGAGTGGGTCCGCTAGTCTGCTATTCTTGTGGCCTAAGGAAACAGCCTGTGATACTCAACTAGAGGCAGAGAATGGATGGCTGTGCAAACACCAATCTCTTGTGTTTTATATATATTTGGTGAAAGCTTTGAAGTTATTTATTAATGTTAAAAAAATAATCCTATACCTGACGCATTTGTTTTACAAGTACTGATGCCATACCTGAATATATATATAAATATGCCATTGAAGGCTCTCTTTATTAACCTCTCATAATATTGGTGTTTGAAAAATTATTGAGGAGGTGCATGTTAGTCTACATAAAAATCATCGACATTATTAACCATTAATCTGTTCATCGTTAATCAGTGTAAAAATTGATGTGTGAAATTTGTGAGATATAGCTATTTTCCTTATTGATATTGTGCTATAGTATCTACCATTTCATTTTTTCTAAAAACAAATCTTCCCCTCTTTGTTGTAGGGTCGTTTTGAGATACTGTCATTATCTGGATCATTCATGCCTACGGGTAATCAAGAAACAAGAAGCAGGTCGGGTGGGATGAGCGTCTCGCTGGTAAGCCCTGATGGTCGTGTTGTAGGTGGAGGTGTTGCTGGTCTTCTTGTAGCTGCTGGTCCGGTGCAAGTAAGCATCTCTTTATCCTTTCCACTTATGATATACTGAATAATGAATTAGTGTATCTGTACCTATCTGCTTGAAAAATGAACCCAATTATCTTATAGTTATCTCAAAACAATATAAGGTTGAGAAATAAGAATAAAGAATCGAAAGAGCCTGGCTTGCATCCCTTAACAAGGACACAAGGCAAATGCTGTAGTGTAGCTTCTAATACAAATTTACTTAGAAGTTTCTTTCTGAATTGAAGGGTCACTTAGATGAGTTATGCATGTCCTCTTTTACATCAGGTGGTGGTAGGGAGTTTTTTACCAAGCAACTGGCAAGATCAGAAACCGAAGAAGTCGAAACCTGATTATGCACCGACTGCTGTTACTCAAGCCATTGCTGTGTCTTCTGCACCACCCCCAACTAATGCTGAAAAAGAGGATGCCATGGTTGGACATGTACTGCAAAATTCGGGAAACCTTAACTCGAGCCTTAATCCACCCTCCACATTTAGAAGAGAAAACTGGGTTAACACACTAGCAATGCCAGACTCAGGAAAATCAGCAACTGACATTAACATATCATTGCCCGATAGTTAAGTTGATGATCAGCTCGCAATTGTGTACGCTCAAGTCTTGCTGACAACATTTAACAGCCGGGCTGTTTATTTAATGTTTACAGTGCTCTCTATTATCCTACGATTGTTTCCGAATTAGTTATCTGATATCTGTCACCATAGGATGTAATTGACAGCGTTGTAAGTTGGTTGCATTTAGGTTTTACATCTTTGTTTATCAGGTATAGAGTATCTGGTTCTTCCTCTGATTAGGTAGATGCTGCATTCTAATGGATCAGATGTAATGAAAACTTGCTTGCCTATTTATTTATGACCAAAATTGTTTAAACTTTTGATTACCCAAACTAGATTTGTTGGTTTAGATTAAACTAGTAGGAGACCCGTGTACGCACGGGTAATAATATGTATTGCTTGAATTTAATTAAATAGTGATTACATAACTTGCTAAATGAAATATCATTGAGAAATACTTAGTAAAACATGTTTTATAGTAAAACAATACTAATGTAAAGATTGTGGTACAATGTATTGGATCTGTAATGTTAAAGAAAAGAAGCATGTTAGAAAAAGTTGAATGAATTTAGATATTTTTTTTAAAAGGAGAATATAAGTAAAGATTAACTCCTAAACCTTGCTTTGTATATATCTGATTGTTGATGTAGTGTTGTTGTACAGTATGATATTGAATTTTAAAAAAAATTAGTTAGAAATAAGTATTTCAAACATAATGTAAAATAAGTTATAGAATACCTGTTAAAGATTTTGGAAAACTTCTTTATAAACGACATTTGTCGTTTTCTTCAATGGTTTACTATCCTTGTCATGTATCAATATTTTCAATCCATTTTTGCTCTGTACTCTTGAAACAACTACCTACAACTGACCATGACTGAATACTGATCTAGGTAAATATAACCCTATACTCTCTAGTGATTGACCTTGCGATTTGTTAATTGTCATAGCGTATGACACAATTAGCATGTTTTCAGCTTATGTTAGAACAGTGTTTACACAAGTGGAAATTAAAGAAACATAATTGTAATAGTTATGTTGGCAATCATTAAATTTTTGGGTGAAAACTAAGGACACATTTTTCATGTATGTCTATTTCTAAGATTTTTACCATGTTAGAGAAGTATTTTCCCAGTAAAGGTAAAGTTTTATCGAATATATATGTTAGAGTATCGAATAGACTCTAAATTTGTTTTGTTGGAGAAAAAACTATACAGAAGAAAAAGGTCCTACCCTCAATACAGCTCAAAATAAGCCAAATCTGACTCCTAGTTGGGTGGACATCTGCTGTTTCACTCCATGTGTCACTGTTTGTAATTGGTCAGAAAAAATAATTAATTATTAAAATTTTAATTGAAATATATTTTTTCAACCAATCACAAATAGTACACATGAAATGACACACTTTATGGGACAACAGATATGCTCCCCTTATAGGTTGAGTATATCTATTTTCCCGTCACCAAATCTTGATTCTACGCAAAATGTTAAAGCAACTGTTTTTCAAGGTTATAATTAGAATTTATTTTTATTTGAATAAAGACTCAATTGAACAAATTCCCCATATAAGAACATATTTATCTGCATTAAGGTACTTATTATTGTTTGTTCATTACCTCTTATAATTCAAATCAATTTTTCTATGTAACTGTAAACTCATGACCTTTCATATTTCAATTTGTCAAACACTCAGATTTGTCTCACTTATATTTATAAAATTTTCAAAATAACAAAAATAATAAAAAAATTGAAAAGAGTATTCTTTTAAATGTCCTGGAACCAATGCTCATTTGACTATTCGGTTATTAACATGATGTTAGAAAACTTTTGATTATCAACAATTTTAATTTAATTAAATAACCAGTATTAAAAAATTATTCAATAAAGAAAAACATTACTATTCTTTTGTGGTTGATAGGGTTGGTTGGACATGAGGTCCGGACAAAAGTTCTTCTGGTATTTGGATGGATGTAGACTTGGACCCGCCGATGAGATCAGTGGCGGATCTTGATCTAAATTTTAGAGGGGGCAACAATATTTAACTACAATTTTATTACTAAAATTAATTGAGTAACGATGAATATGAAAGATCATATCTAATAAAATTTTCAGTTATTTCCTTTTCAATATAAATTACTATATAATTTACAAGAAATTTATATTCTATCTTACTACATAATTTTGTTTGGTTATTTTTGTTTGCTGAAAATGATATTTATGTAGTAACTAAACCATAATAGCTAAAATAAGATGAAACAATATATGACTAACGACATATGATTGAAATTTTTTTTTGTTATGATTGAGAATTTGTTTTTGTTATGATTGAGAATTTTTCAAACTTGAATGACTAACGACAAAACAACAAAACTTTGAAATTGATATCTCAAACTAATCTTTTGTTGCTAATTGAAATTCACATAATAGATTTTTGACAAAAATACATATCTTATAAATATTAAATAAATTATAAGCATCATTAGTGTATATATTATCAATACATACATAACATCTTTGATCAAATGTAAAATAGTTACTAACTTAAATGAAATCATATTATTATAAGCAACATCAACATCTATATATGTAAGATTTTTTTATCAACTATGTATAATTTTTTGAAGGATAACACATGTTATACTATATTTATTTATAATCTATAAATGTGTATTTCCATAAAGACGTCATTTGGGTGGATGAAGTGATGTACATATGCTTTTCCAAAAATATGTCATTATATATATCACTTTTTATAATTTAAGAGTTTAATAATTAAATACTCAACCATAACCCGTGACACATGAAACATCATAGGATATATTGCTATAGGTAAAGAGGTAAAAAAAACATTACTTTAATAAAATAAAAACTAAAAATTTAGGGGGGGCAGTTGCCCCCACCTGCCTTTTACATGTTCCGCCTCTGGGTGGGATACCTGAAAAAGTTTTCTGACGACCAAGTCAGTATGTGATGACAACCTCTAGAGGGTTGCCTTAGAACTTCGGTTTGGGATGTATAATTAGGCTAGGGTTTGTGTATGGTTTGTAGGATGAAGGTGAAGGTGGAAAAGAATGGAAGGTGAGGAGCGCCACAAGCAATGCTGCTTGATAAGCTATGGGGTTCGCCACAAGCAAGGATGCTTGATAAGAACAAGTATGGTGGTGGCCACGGCCAACCTAGGTTTAGGAGAAGTGCTCTCAACTAAAACAATTCAAATTTACTCAAAATAAAACTTAACCTTTATTAATGATTTGATCAAACTATAAATAGGCAAAGTTGCCTTGGCTGAATAGATAAAATAGAAGATAGAAATCAAATTATCTTCTAATAAACATAAAAATAAAATCCTAAGTAATATCAATTGGTTGAGCTGAATTGCTTGTTTGACTTAGTCTTGAGTGTAATTCGGTTTTGGTGGATGGTTGGCCGAATTTGTTGAGGAGAAGGAAGAGACTTGATCAATTTGACTTCATCTTGAGGAACTAATCATATTTAATTTGAATCCAATCTGATTTGTTGTTGGTTGGAGATGAGATTAGGATTCCCTATTTTATAGCCTTGTGCACCTTAAAAGATTGAGCTTCCTATCTTCTTTCCTTGTTTCTAGCCGTGTGCATCTTTGGGAGATTGATTAATCTCTCTTTAATCTTCATATAATCTTCTCTTTATCTCCAAGTTTGAAAACGTGTGCCATATACCCTTGAATTCAAATTCAAATCTATCTTCTTTCAAATTCCAATTCAAATCTATATTCTTTCAAATTCAAATTGAAATTCAAGTTCGAATTCAAATTTCTAAAACAAACCTATCTTCTTTTAAATTCGTTTTCCCTCCATGCCTTATCTCCTTGTTTGCCTTAGAGATAAAGTGTTAGTTGGTCACGAAATATGGACCATGTTACAAATAAATCCCAACCCATATTACATGAATTAAATATTAAAAATACTTGAATGAAAATAAACCTAAGACTATATGAGAATGCAATCTCATTTATTTGAATCAATGAAAATAAAATAAACCTAAGTATAAAGTGACCTAAGGACATAAATGTCCTCCTCACATACCCTCTCCTGGGTCAATTGTGTCCTTTGAGACTTTAAGGATCCCTGCCTTGGCTTTGGCCCTAGTTGTAGGACCATCATGACTTATCTTGCCCTTGGAATCAAAGGCTGCCCTAGGAGGGTTTACATCATCCCCTCCCTCTTCAAATGAATTCGTCCTCGAATTGCCTTCATTCTTATCCTTTTTCCTATCCTTGCCATGATCTTTCAAAGAATGGCTAAGTGTAGAAAAAATTTCAGCCTTGGGAGTAGGAACAATGTCAAGTGTAGGTTTGGCCATGGGCTTGGCTTTTGCCTCACTTTCCTTCCTTTCTTCTTCAATCTTTGCCCTTAGCCTCTTTTGGTCCTCATGGACTTGTTTAGGGCTCTGAGGGGCTAACACCACCATGTGACCATGGTGCATAAATGAGACCTTGTTGGTGAAACCATTATGGCTAGTGTTATTTTCATATTGCCATGGTCTCCCCAACAACATATGGCTAGCTACCATAGGAGCCACATTACATAAGACATCATCATGGTACTGCCCTATGGAGAAGGGTACCATGACTTGTCTATCCACAACCAACTCACCCACATCACTTAACCATTGGAGTTTGTAAGGGGAGGGATGTGGTTTAGTTTCAAGGTCTAGCTTTGACACTAGCCTTTGGCTAACCACATTAGTGCAGCTACCTCCATCAATGATCAACATGCATACCTTGCCTTGGACCAAACATCTTGAGTGAAATAGGTTGTATTTTTGGCTTTCTTCATGCCTCTTAACTTGGCTGCCCAAGAGCCTCTTCATCATCAAAATATCACAATTAAACATGGATGTATCATCATCACACTCCTCTCCACTAGATGGTTCGGATTGGGACTCAACGACACCATTAGTGATCACCATTGTCCTTTTTGTAGGACATTGAGAGGCAATGTGACCATGGCCAAGACACTTGAAACACTTCACGTTTCTAGTCTTCCCATTGGTCTCCATGGCTGGTTGGGTGGTTTTGTGGCTGCCCACGGCCTCCTTGGCCTTAGGGCTCTCCCTTTTTTGCTCATCTCTCCAAGAGTGGGATTTTGACGTACTAGAGGAGTACTTAGACTTCTTCCTCTTAATTTGCTGCTCCACTTTGATGGCTTTCTGAACCAAGTCATCTAACTCCACATATGGCTGCAATTCCACCACATCTTGGATTTCTGGATTCAACCCATGAAGAAACCTAGCCATTGTTGCTTCACGGTCCTCATTGAGGTTGGACCTAAGCAAGGCTAATTCCATGGCTTTGAAATATTCATCTACTGTTTGGGACCCTTGAGTGAGCCTTTGTAGCTTGTTATGCACATCTCTATTGTAAGAATGAGGTACAAACCTCCTTCTCATTGCTCTCTTCATTTCAGCCCATGTATCAATGGCTACATCCCCACATCTCACTATGTCCTTTTGGTGTTGATCCCACCAAACCATTGCATACTTTTGAAATTCAAGGGCTGCCACCTTGACTTTCTTTGCCTCTGAATAGTTGTGACAATTGAAGACTTGTTCCATCTTCAATTCCCATGCTAAATATGCTTCTGGATCACTCATCCCGAAGAAAGTAGGGACTTTGATCTTAACACCATCCAGATCTCCTCTATGCTCACGGTTTGGGCTTCTATTTGCACCCTCTCTTTGACTTCTATGTCCACGGATTGGACTAGCATAACCACGGCCAGGGCTGCCATGGTTGTGATCTCCATGTCTCCTTCCGTGGCCACGGTTTATTCCATCATGGCCACAACTTCCATGTCTCCTTTCACTATCATAGACACTTGAAGAATTGTGCCTATCCTCATATCTCGGCCTCTCCTCTCTCCTAGGCCTCCTTCTTCTTCTTTCATGGTTATGATTACCATGATTTTGTTCATCCAGCCTTCTATCATAATGGATCCTCAACTCCTCCAATTGTTGTTGAAGAGTTTGGAATTGGGCATCCATCATGTTTTGAAGTCTCATGGTCATAGAGTCTGACCTTGGTGAAATTGTAGGAGTTCTCTTTGGACTTGACATCCTTCAAGCTAAATTAGCTCTGATACCACTTGATGACAACCTCTAGGGGGCTGCCTTAGAATTCAGGATCGTTTAACTTGATAT
>NC_032009.1:4584348-4592555 GCF_001865875.1 Lupinus angustifolius | reverse complement strand
AAATGAGATGATTTCCTTGATTTTAGGAAGCTTGATTCGAATTTGGTGTTGGTGTTGTTGGCTTGGTTCCTTGCATTTGAGTTTGGCCGAAATTATGTGGAGATTTGAGAAGATAATGTGTAGATTAGGTTGTTGTGGCTGATTTGAAAAGATTATATTTGTTGGCACCAACAAATATATCTTTTCTCAAATTCAAATACAAATCTATCTTCTTTCAAATTCCAATTCAAATCTATCTTCTTTCAAATTCAAATTCAAATTCAAATTTCTAAAACAAACCTATCTTCTTTTAAATTCGTTTTCCCTCCATGCTTTATCTCCTTGTTTGTCTTAGAGATAAAGTGTTAGTTGAATTGCCTTATCTCCTTGTTTGTCCTTATAGATAGAGTTCCTTACGTGCCTCCTTCCTTGAAATGATCATGCATTGACTTCCATTTGCCCTAGCCACGTGAAAGGCTTACCCTTGAACCTAAGTAAACTACTTGGTCATGAATATGGACCAATGTTACAAATAATTCCCAACCCATATTGCATGAATTAAATACTAAAAATACTTGAATGAAAATAAACCTAAGACTATATGAGAATGCAATCTCATTTATTTGAATCAATGAAAATAAAATAAACCTAATTAGAAAGGGACCTAAGGACATAAATGTCCTCCTCACATACCCTCTCCTTGGTCAATTGTGTCCTTTGAGACTTTAAGGACCCCTACCTTGGCTTTGGCCCTAGTTGTAGGACCATCATGACTTCTCTTGTCCTTGGGATCAAAGGCTGCCCTAGGAGGGTTTTCATCAATATGAGATTAGGGGTAATGCTCGAGAGCAATAAATGAGAGGCAAGAAGTAAGTAAAGAGTAATAATGACAAGTGGTAAATGATGAATAGATTGAGAGGTATATTTCCTGTTGGGGGAAAATCCTATTCATAATGGTTGAGATGAATGATGTAGTTCTGGTGGGCACTATTGGCATGACCAACCATTCTGGCATGTCGGGGTCTACTTTTCCATGTCAGATAGATCTGACAGGTCCGTACTCTATGCATAGTTGACTTGTAGCATGTGGCATGTCTGATAGCTATATTTTAGGTCTGTTCTTGTCATGTTGGTAGGAGGGTAGGTGGGATGTGCAAAGTGGTAGTTCATTATTGGCGGCGTGTCAGGAGGTGGAAGTGGTCCCCCAAACCTGACCTAGTAAGTCCACTATGAAATCCTTCAACTAGTTGTATCCGGACCTTAGTTGGTTGGGAGAGAAAACCATCTGGGTAGATGAGGCATTAAGATGACTGGGGTGGAACAATTACAATTTTTTTTAATTGAGATGTTACAAATTATAACGTTACAAAAAACGAAGGAGGCACACTCTTTATAAAGAAGTGCCATATGTGTCTATCCCCAACATTCGCTTGTAACAAAAAAAGGATGATCGTAAATTTTGGTGTCATTTGGAGTAGTGGCGGACCTTCAAAAGGACAGGTGGGGGCAGCTGCCCTCGTGGATATTTTTTTAAAATTATTAAAATATTTCTTTTACTTTTTTTATTTATGGAAACACATTTGTTGTCCCAAAAAGTATATTATTTCATGTGTCACTCTGCTGTGTTTGCCCAAAAAATACTCAATTATTAAACTTTTAAATTATAAAAGTGACACATAGAGTGACACACTTTCTGGAATAAGAGAAATATTTCCTTTACCTACACCCAAATGACATCTTTAAGGAGATAATAGTTGAAACTCACAAGTTTCTTTAATTTGTAGCTTAAATAAATCTAGTACAACTTGTGTGGTCATTCTATAAAGAGAATAATGTATCTCCTTATATAAGGAGATAACTTATCTCCTCTAGCTAGTAAAAATGTGACAGGTGTGCTATTTTGTTTATTTTTAAAAATATTTTTATAGAAAATGATGAAACATGACACATGTCATGATTTCACTGGCAGGAGGGGATAACTTATCTCCTTATACAAGGAGATACTCCATTCCCTAGAATTTTTGGCAAAAAATGCATATATTATCAATATTAAATGTTGTATAAGCATCCTTAGGATATACATTATCAATATATACATAATCACTTTCATAAGTGTAAGATCATTACAAATTCAAAAAAATAAAGTCAGTAGTATTGTAAGCAACATTTACATGCGTGTATATTTATAGAAGGGAATGGAGTATCTCCTTGTATAAGAAGATAAGTTATCTCCTCCTGCCAGTGAAATCATGACATGTCACATTTTTGTTCTTGATGAGCAAAAGAAAATTAATTTGAGATGTCAATATCAAAATTTTGTTCTTGATGTCATACTAGTCATTTAAATTTGAAAAATTCTTAATCATATGTCATTAGTCATACATTTGTTTATCAAATTATTCATCTTATCTTAACTATCATGGTTCAGCTACTACATAAATATCATTTTTAGTAATGAAGACAAACAAACAAAATTACGTAGTAAGATAGAAGATGAGTTTCTTGCACATCACATTGTAATTTATATTGAAAAAGAAATAGCTGATTTTTTTAACTCTAATCGAATGAGATATTTTTTTTGTATTTTTGTTACTCACTTAATTTTAGTTATAAATTGTAATTAAATATTATTGCAAGACACGCCACTGATTTGGAGTGATATGTTCCTGTCTATAGATGGAGAATCGTTATGTAATTGGAACATGTTTCTTATTTCTACAAAGCCCTTAAAATAAAAAATAAAAAAATGGAGAGAGAGAAAAGAGAAGATATATTAAGTAACCATGAAAAGGGGAAGAAAATTTAACGCTCTATTTTCTTCATATTCAAAGAAAGTGATTTAATCAAAATTCCAACGTAAACTTTAACAACACTTGCTTGAGTGAGCACCGTTGAAAGTATAAATTAGAGGGCTATTTAAATTAGTCATTTAACAATGCTGGTTTGAGTAAGTACCGTTGAAGTAGAAAACATAGGTTGTTGAAATTAGATATTTAACAAAGCTCGCTTGAGTGGGCACTGTTGAATGTCCACATTCAACAAGGACAAATGGTAGGGTTCATTAAGGAGAAATGGCAAGTTGCACCATTGGAATGAAAAGAAGGAAAGTTACTTTAATTTACAGGGAAATATGAACAATTATAAAATAAACTGTGGGACCTATTTAAGAACAATGGTAGAGTTGCAGGGGTGTGGAAGATAAGACAATCTTTTCTTTTCTCATCAAAATAACCCCAAAACCCTTTCATTCCCTTGCTTTCGAAGTAAAAAAAAACACTTTCTTTGCTCACTTCATGCCCCTTGTCCTATTTGCTCTAGCAATCTATCCTCATATTCTATCTAATTGTCTAACCCATTCTCTTCAAATAGTATTTCAAAAAGAAGAAGAGAGTGAACAATATAGACGACACTAACTCACCTCTTCATAACATTTTTTATCTCCTCTCTTCCACCACAACACTCAATATGATGCCATCTCATAAAATTACCTATGACATTTCTTGGTGCAATGCTACATCAACTCCTCCATAATAGGTGTTGGATGCGACCGTGATTGGAAAGCCTCAAACCACGGAGAGTTCTATTGAACCAAAACCTTAATGCAATGGTTATATGAGCATTCTCTCGGACTATGGGGCACAATCATTTATTCTTGGCTTTCTGTTTATGGGCTTTAACATCTTCCTTTCTTACTTCTTTCTCAAATGCGCTTTTGAGAATTGGTTCCAAGAAGAAACCTTTTGATCTTTAGAATCTTCATGTTCTAAAAAGGCAAGAGAAGATCTATGGTTAGGGGTATATTGGTGAGACGGTATAATATCTCTTAAGAATTGTAGCAACATAGGGAAATAAGTAGGGTGGATTGATGAAGTAGTCACCATGTTTTATTTCAGAAAACATTGGAAAAATATTATTTTGGATGAAATTGATTGGTCTTTTGTAAAGGGTTGGGTTTAAAAGTCGATTACAAGTGGGGAAGGTAACATAGCCTATTTTTGGAATAATACCTTAAGTTATTTGTGTAAATTTGTAATGACTTCTATGTTACCATTTTTTTTTATAAAATGACATATTATTTTTTAATTTTGTTGAAAACATTTTTTTAATAAAAATGCTTTAACAAGATTAAAAAAATGTCATATCTACTATTTTTCTCCACATACATATAAAAATGAGACAATGGTTAAAAAAAAGTTCATATGTTAACAACAAAATAAAAGAGAAAAAAACTAGAATTTTATTAGCATTAGACTTGGAGATTTGGAATAATTGATTTGTACAAATATTTCTACTAAAAAGGATCACATGTAAAATTGAATCAACACTTTTCATATTTTTTACATTTTTTGTTTTGAATTATTTTTCATAATCATCCATACATTTCACATTAATGAAGAAATAATATATATATAAAAGTCCAGAATGTTTTAAATCAACTTCCTCACTAAATATTTTACTCTTTACAAGTTATTTGGCAATGTAGAGCAAAAATAGTACTAACATCAACAATTATATTAAATATAGAGTGATTTTTGGTCGGGAATCAAAATATATTGTTTCTTATATCAATATTTAATATATCAACAAGATGTTGATCTAGTGGTATAAGGCCCCACTAAATCCTCAAAGTCGAGAGTTCGATTCCTAAGAGCAATATTGGTTAGTACAAAAAAAAAATATTATTTGTAATCTTCAACAACATAACGAAACAAAAAGACAAGCTAAGTTCAAATCTTTTAATTATGAGTATTATTATGATATAACAAGGTTTGTTGCATACCCTGAAAATACAACTTACATGAATCTTCAATGATAGACATAAAAAGCAAAAAGAGACACAGTACAGTGGTTTAAACATGTTATCAAATAGGTTGAGATCAAAAATAAAAACTAAAGCACAAACCATTATGCAACAATAATAACAACACGATATAGTATCATCTATCATGGGAAATTATATCTTAATGTAATTATTTAAAATAAAATAAATTAATGAACATCATGTTAACTTATGTTATAACAATAAATATTTAAAATAAAATATAAAAATAAAATTATAGGCTATTAATATTAGGCTATAATTGTATTTTGGAAAGAAATCAAATGGTTTAATTTCTGATATTTGGAAAAATTGCCACTAATAATTGATTATTAGAATACGATAATTAATTGCAATCTCTAATTTCCTATTGAGAAACGGTTATCAATTCATGGTAATCCGTTATCACCAATTTATGTTTTCTAATGCACATGTTACACAAGTTTTACACGTTACACAAGTTTTCAAAATATTCCACCAATTTATGTTCACCATTTTTGGTATAATTGAAGACTAATGCTACACAAATTACACACCTTATTTGAGTAGAAACATAAGTGGATAATTTGTTATAATTTTAGAATTAAATATTTTCTATAATCACACTTTCAACAAATAAATAAATGCTTATAAAAACGCATCTATAATTTTTAATATTCTACATATACACTAAAAAATCAATGTTAATATTGCAACTATATGAATGGAAAAAAAAATATAATGGTTCAATACATGATTTATTAATATTATAAAATATATGTATATTATATTTGTATTATGCATAAACAAAGAAGCGATCCGTGCAAGTGCACGAGTACACTGCTAGTTATAACATAAATTATCCACTTATGTTTCTACTCAAATAAGGTGTGTAATTTGTGTAGCATTAATCTTCAATTAAATCTCTTCCTTCACGCCATCTCATCAATTGCCACATGTCATCTCATCTTTCATTTTCCCTCTCCTAATGGTTCCATGGTAATTATATGTACCTTCTCACACTATATTTGTTCTTCCTTAACAATTATTGCATTTAATAAATAATTATTGCATTTTTTATGACTACTTAAATTGCGTTTGAATTATTATTAGGTCTATGACCCTCTATTTCTATTTCAACATTCTTTTATCTCAACAATCTTCTTTTTCTCCAATTTCATTTCTCATATTTGTTATGTCTCTTCATTATCATCTTCTTTTTTTCTCTTTCAATCATCATCTTTAGAGTGTATTTTTTTTATTTATTTTATAAATATGATCTTTAGTACATTTTTCATTGATTTTTTGGTTTATTTTGTAAATCTTTTCTTATTATATTATTGATTTTTTGTATAATTTTTCATTGATTTCCTTATTTTATAGACATGTTCTCACTAATTTTATTATTTTGTATATATATTTTTCCAGCAATTTTATCCTTTAGTGTGTGATAAGCAAAGTTATCTTCCTCAAGGAAGATCAAACATTCAAAACATATGGTATGTACCCAATCTCCACTGTATTATATATTCACTTACAATATTACATTTATTTGTCTATTTATTTTGTTAATAATATATTTATGTCATCATCTTATCTCATTGTTATCATTTTCTCTTTTTATTTATAGTTTGGTTCTCCCCAAAAACATTTCTGCAAATTAATTTTCTCTATATGCGTCTCTTATCTTATTTATACACTTTTTTATTCAAACAATCATTATTTTATTTTTTTGTTTTGCATGTTTCAGAAACACCTAGAGTGTATCATCCTCTAAAATAAGGTAAAGATCATGGTTAGTTATTGATACCTTCATTTTTGGCTTTATCATTAGTTATCCACTCACTTATGAGTTTTGTATTTATTTTCTCCATTCGAAGATTTTTAATATATATTGTTTAATACACTCATTTTGACTCAATATTTGTGATCTTGGAAATTTTACTTAAACCTCATTACCTTAGTTATTTGTTTGCTTAGAAATTTGTATCGTTTGGTTTGTCAATAACACAATATAATGTCTTTGTTCTTTGTTTCTCGATTTTTAGCATTATTATATATGAAGAAGAATACTATCAATAATTCAAAATGATTTACATTATTATTATTACACATTATTTTTATAATCTTAATACATAATATTAAACTTCCAAAAAGTTAACATGGTTAAATAATATTTTGCATAAATCATTTAATATTTTGGCTATAAAAACGTTATCTATCTACAATTCAAAATGATTTACTTTATTATTATAATCTGAATACATAACGTGTGTAAATGCTTCAAATATTAAACTTCCAAAAAGTTAACGTGGCTAAATTAACAATTGCCTAAAAAAGTTAACCTATGACAAGGTTAAATAATATTTTGCATAAATCATTTAATATTTTGGCTATTGTTAATGTGTTAACCATCAATAATTCAAAATGATTTATATTATTATTATTACACATTATTATTACAATCTGAATACATAACGTGTTCAAAATATTAAAAGCTTATTATTATTATTATAATCTGAATACATAAAGTGTTCAAAATATTAAATGCTTCAAATATTAAACTTCCGAAAAGTTAATGTGGTTAAATTAACAATTGCTACCTACAAAAGTTAACGTGCATAATAATTGTATAGGAAAAGATTAACGTTTTCAAAATATTAAATTCTAATAATGATAATGATAATTGCTAGCTTTTAAAATATTAACTTTTAATTTCCGCAATCTCCTTTTATTTTCATACTTATTCATCTATCCCTCTCTTAGTTATTGTTAGAGAAAAACAATATTGTATTATCCTATGTTATTCACAATTTGCTTTACTTTTAGAAATTTGCTTTACTAGAAAGAAGATTTCTAAGAAACAATATGTCAATATTAATTAAATTAAATTGAGAGATGTTAATCCATTTTCCTCCTTAGCCAACAGTAAGAGAATAATTTGATTTCAACTTTAATGCCTAATTTTAAGGTGACCCACAAAATTAAAAATCTAACCAACCAAAAGCATGTTACCAATGAAGATATTATTAGCATTAATAACAATGACTATAATTATCATAATAAGACTATTATCAATTCTTGTGGAAGCAAGGTCATACCATTAATGACACCATTATTGAAGGAAATGTTCACTCTTCTTTCATCAAGGCTATTTCAAGTAACAAATTTCATTAAGACTATCTCATATTTTGAAATTACGAAAGAAGATATTATTAGCATTAATATATTCAGAAGATTAAAAATCATAACTTTTTTTGAATATATATTAGTATAACATATGAGAATATAACGAATGAGAATTTTCAAAATATTTAATTACTATCATTATATTATTTAATTAAAAGATAACAATGGTAGATATATTCATGGAAAATATATGTATTTTAATTAGGAATATATAAGACTAACAAATTAATTATTAGACTCT
>NC_032009.1:4575357-4584248 GCF_001865875.1 Lupinus angustifolius | reverse complement strand
AAAATTAATTTGCAGAAATGTTTTTGGGGAGAACCAAACTATAAATAAAGAGAGAAAATGATAACAATGAGATAAGAAGAGGACATAAATATATTATTAACAAAAATAAATAGATAAATAAATGTAATATTGTAAGTGAATATATAATACAATGGAGATTGGATACATACCATATGTTTTGAAGGTTTAATCTTCCTTGAGGAAGATAACTTTGCTTATCAGACGCTAAAAGATAAAATTGCTGGAAAAATATATATACAAAATAATAAAATTAGTGAGAACATGTCTATAAAATAAGGAAATCAATGAAAAATTATACAAAAAATCAATAATATAATAAGAAAAGATTTACAAAATAAACCAAAAAATCAATGAAAAATGTACTAAAGATCATATTTATAAAATAAATAAAAAAAATACACTCTAAAGATGATGATTGAAAGAGAAAAAAAGAAGATGATAATGAAGAGACATAACAAATATGAGAAATGAAATTGGAGAAAAAGAAGATTGTTGAGATAAAAGAATGTTGAAATAGAAATAGAGGGTCATAGACCTAATAATAATTCAAACGCAATTTAAGTAGTCATAAAAAATGCAATAATTATTTATTAAATGCAATAATTGTTAAGGAAGAACAAATATAGTGTGGGAAGGTACATATAATTACCATGGAACCATTAGGAGAGGGAAAATGAAGGATGATATGACATGTGGCAATTGATGAGGTGGCGTGAAGGAGGAGATATAATTGAAGATTAATGCTACACAAATTACACACCTTATTTGAGTAGAAACATAAGTGGATAATTTATGTTGTAACTAGCAGTGTACCCGTGCACTTGCACGGGTCGCTTATTTGTTTATGCATAATGCAAATATAATATGCATATATTTTATAATATCAATAAATCATGTATTGAACCATTATATTTTTTCCCATTCATATAGTTGCAATATTAACATTGATTTTTGAGTGTATATGTAGAATATTAAAAATTATAAATGCGTTTTTATAAGCATTTATTTGTTGAAAGTGTGATTATAGAAAATATTTAATTCTAAAATTATTACATAAATTATCCACTTATGTTTCTACTCAAATAAGGTGTGTAATTTGTGTAGCATTAGTCTTCAATTATACCAAAAATGGTGAACATAAATTGGTGGAATATTTTGAAAACTTGTGTAACGTGTAAAACTTGTGTAACATGTGCATTAGAAAACATAAATTGGTGATAACGGATTACCATGAATTGATAACCGTTTCCCGATGACAAAAACTTTCCACCTCATCCTTAGTTATAAGAATTTAGACCTTAGGATACCTTAGGTTTATTTCTTCTAAAGGCTAAATTCAGGATTGTGTTGCTTTGTTCTCATTGAGACTTATTTCCTCTTTGCTTTGTTGGCTTGTAATAACTACTATCATACTTGTGCTGGACTTTCGTAACTCGATGTTCATGTTATTGAACTGCATATGTTATTGGTTTTTCAAATTGCTTACATCATATGTTTACTTATGTCATATATGGTATGAATGTGTGTTTAATGGTTGTTGACCATGTTGGTTATATGCATCTATTTTGTACGGTTAAGCCTGCTGTTTACATGCTATTATATCAATGCTTAATCATTCTATGCTTAACTAGTTATTGTATAATCATCTATGCCATTAAAATTGTTCATTCACTATTTTTTGTCCACTTAATCGATTAACACTAGGCATTTAATCGATTAAATGATGTTAACAAGAGCATTTGTTCAAGTTTCTAACAACTGATTAATTATTTAAATTCCCAAAATTAATTAATTGATTATAGTTTTGTTACAACTACATAACTCTTCTTACTTTTGACTAGATTGAGTAGTTTATCTTTTTGATAATGTCAAAAGGGGGAGAAAGATTGCTTTGTTATTTGATGTGTTTGCATGTTGTAAATAGTGAAATTCAGCTTCCGTTTGTTTTCGCTAGTTAAGTAAAATTCGCTTTAACATTGGAATTCACAACCATTGCATTCTATAACCATCATCAAGCTCTTAATCAAACAAAATATGATGTGGAGTTTGTCATCATTAAAAGGGGGAGATTGAAAGTGCAAATTGTCAAGTATAACACTATTAGATTTTGCATATGTTTTAATGAAGACAAGGATTTACTGAAAGCTTGAAGATGATTCAACAAATCAACATGCCATTGACTCAAGGGTTTCATATCTAGACTAGGTTCTTTAATAGATTTCTTTTTAGAAGTCGAAGATGTGTGCCTTAGATATTGAGCCTAGGTTAGATAAACCTAGAGGCAATTCTCATAAGCTTTAAAAGTAATCATTTCATTTACATGAGACATTCCATCTAGATCATTTTGTGTTCATGCTTTAAACATACATGTTACTTGTGCATCTTAGGCATAATATATTGGTAAAATATGTATAGTTGATAAGCATAACATATATGTTATTTACCATTTAATCAATAATTTGAAAATGTGCTAGTTAATCGATTAAGAGATACGTTAATCGATTAGCGAGATTACAGTTCCAACATAAAACTGAAAACCAGAAAATAGTTATTTTCAACAACCCGTCAATCGATTAAATAGGTACTTAATCGATTAATTGGGACTCAGAATGGTTTTCTATAAAGAATGCGAATTCAGAATCCTCCTCCTCCTCCTCCTCCTCCTCCTCTTCCTCTTCCTCTTCTTCTTCTTCTTCTTCTATGTTCATGGTCACTAGAGGCACCATCTAGTCTCCTCCCTACATCAACTCTCATTTGTTTCATCTGTCATTGTAGGGCCTGGAACTGAGTGTTCATCTTGGAATATAGAGATGTCGTCCTTAGGGTCGATGGTGGATTACTATCTTATTGATATGACATTGTGTTGAATGATCATGCAAGAAGTGGCTCTGATACCACTTGATGTGAAACCTCCAGGGTGGTTTGGCTTTCCTAAGTGACCGTTCTTTCTTGAGACTTAATAGGCTCGTGAAAGGATCAACTATATGTCAAATCGTTGTGTTTGGGTGGGGGGGATGTGTTTTGGCTCATGGTTAGGGTTAGGTTTGTGTTTTGGGTTACGACTTGGTTGAGGGTTGGGAAAATGTATGATATGTGAAGGATGAAGGTGCCACAAGCTCAAAGGCTTGATAAGCCTAGGATATTCACCACAAGGAAGGATCCTTGATAATATTTAGATCCCACACCGAGAGGGTGATGAGTCTTAGAAGGCTACAAGAACAAGTGTTCTTGATAAGTTCACGGTAAGGTGTCTCGGCTCCTCTATAGGAAATTAATCCAAATTAAACTCAAAATTAAACTTCTTTATTCAATAATGGAAATGAAATACATATAGAGCAAGCTCTTAGGCTCCCACGAAAAATATGAGTAACAAATGCATTCAAATTTGAAATTTAAAATCCTATCTAAAAATATGGGAAAATCTCTATAACTTGGTCTTGTGAATTTTGACATGGAATTGAGTTGGTTGGCCGAATCCTTGTAGGTTATTTTGGCCGAAATATTTGAGTGAAATTGACTCATCCTTTTGGGTTTGAATTCCTTGAATTAAGGTGGTCAAATTTGAAGTGCAACCACTTGGATTTGTTTAATATCTCCAAGAAAACTTCCATTGATTTGTGGCTTGCCAATTTGACTATCACATCTTCACACGTCCCCTTTTTTAATGTGTTTTTAATCATTTTATCTTTATGTTCCATGTTCTGAGTCGCCCCATATCTCCACTCTATCTTCTTACTTGATTCAAACCATCCTTGAGATTTGACCAACAAGGATGTGTCAAACTTGTATTTGATTTCTAGCTGTGCCATATGACTTCCTAAGCCTAGGTTAATTACTTGGCCACTATTGGACCATGTTACAAAGAAATAAATAATTTATTTCCCAACCCAAATCCACATGACTTTATTTGACAACTAAATAATAACACTAAAAAGAAATAAACCTAAGACTACCCATGAGAAATAATTCTTATTTATTAAAAACTTAAGCAAATATAAATAAACTAAACTAAAGTTTAAGGATATAAATGCCCTTCCTAATCATGGTTCCAAGTGGCTCACTAGGATGAATGGTGTCCTTTGTTAGCTTATCCTTGGAGGATTTAGCTCTTGCCCTAGTTATAGGACCCCTAGGTCTTGAATGACCCTAGAATCAAAGGGTGCCCCTAGTTGGTTTATATCACTTTCCTTTAAATCTAAAGTTGCTTGAATTCTGAGGGTACATACTTCATACCCAGTTATGATGTTAGTATAACCTAAGCAAAGTCTTACAATAATGGGAATGAACCTGTCTTGTGGCGAAATGAGAACTACCCGAAATCCATGTCCTAGAACATTAAAGGCATCACCAAATACCATAATCTACTTCTCTTTCCCATTTTCTTCATAATATAATACCACAATGTCTTCATTGGGAAAATTATATTGCATTGGTTCATAGTCTTCTATAGTTAGACTAATTAAATAATTTTCTAGATCACTACCTTTTAGTGACTATTGTTTGACATATATAATATCATATGCTGGTACTTGGCTAGGTCCATTTTAGACACCAATCAAGCAATATAATTCAACATGTATTGTTAGAAGAGTCGAGTTGCCCATGCCAAAGCACAATAAGTACATTCTAGCATCAAGTACCTTGTTTCACAACTAGTAAATTTCATGCTCAGATAGTAAATGACTTGCTCCTTATTTCCTAACTCATCTTGTTGCCCTAGAATGCAACCCATAGATTCATCTAGTACTGTAAGATACATTATGAATTGCCTTCTTGGCACAAGAGGTATCAATACTAAATAATTCATCACTTAATAATTGATCATATCAAACACCTCTTGACAATTTTCGTGCCATACTGCAACTTGATATTTTCTCAATAGTTTAAATATTGGCTCACATATTGTTGTCAAGACCTCGAGATATAGTTGAGCCTGCCTTGAAAGACCACAAACTTCTTTCTTTGTCTGTGGTGGTGGCATTTCAACACAACTATGACTTTTTCTATATCAACTTCTATCCCTTTCTAGCTAACCAAAAGCCCTAGTAGTTCACCATATTTTACTCTGAAGGTGGACTTGGCTAGATTTAGTCTAAGTCTGTACTTCATTAGTCTTTCAAAGAGCTTTCTCAGATTATCAACATGTTCTTCTTTGGTCTTTGACTTAACACTCATGTCATCTACATACACCTCGATCTCTTTGTGCATCTTGTCGTGGAACAAAGTTACCATTTCTCATTGGTAGATGACTCCTGCATTTTTCAATCTGATGGGCATGACCTTGTAGCGGAAGGTTCCCCATATAGTGATGAAGGGGGTCTTCTCTATATCTTCATGTTCCATTTTTACTTAGTTATAGCTTGCATATCCATCCATGAAAGAAAATAACACATAATTGGATGTATTATCAACTAAGACATCGATACGAGGTAGTGAAAAATTATCTTTCAAGCATGCTTTATTAACTTCATGAAAATCCACACAATACCTTGCCACCTGTTTTCGGAACTAGGACCACATTGGAAATCCATTCAGGGTACTTGGAAAGGATAATGAGACCAACCTAAAGTTGCTTTTGAACCTTCTCCTTGACTTTTAAAGACAATTATGCTTTCATTTTTCAGAGCTTCTATTTTATAGGAGGCAAGCTAGATAAGAAGTAAAGTACATTATTAAGTCAACTCAAGTTGATAAAGCTACATTTAAGATAATAAAGCGAAATTTTAATAATCTACTAGAAAAGCACTTGTTGATATCATGATAACATGAATACACGCACATTAAAAAAAATTAATTTTGTTAAATTCTCAATCATTGATTTTGAGATAAGAGTCATCATATTAAGAAATAAATTATATCTTTTACTCACTAAAATCATATCATGTATCCTATTTTTTTAGTTTTTAAAAATATATTTTTTATAGAAAGGGTTAAATAAGATACATATTATAATTTGAGTGGTTGAATGAGATATATCCTCTCATCGTATGAGAGATACTTTATTCTCATAAGATAAATGATTATCTCTATCCTAACATTTTATACATTTATAAACTAGCTTGAAGTTTAAACAGTGAAATTATTGCTTTTAGATAAACCATGGCATAAGAAGGAAGAGATGGGAGAAAAGAATGATGAATAATTTTTTTGATGGACAATTGTAATTGTTAGTATTTGTTGTGGGCGAGATTCGAAACCTCAATATTCTTTACTTCACCTCTTCCCCCTAATCATTAAACCACATTATAATTGTATTTTCTATTTCTTTTTTCGAATTTGTTGTAGGTAAAGCTTGAACTCACAACCTCCTTAGCTCCATTTCTTAAACTCTCCACTTTAACTATAAGACTGTATTATGACTTCCAGACAGAGAAATGATTAATAATGCAACTTGAAAAAGACAGAAACCGAGAGAACATACCAATGAGTACATAGGAGAAAAGGTAATTCTTATACATAAATGGGATTTTAGGATAATCTGAACCATCATTCAAAAATTATTATAATATTATATATATATATATATATACTGAATGAAATAATTTTATATTTTATTTCTAAAAAATTAAATATGAAATTGATTTTAATCTTTTTGTTTCATAGTTTCTTATGTTTTTCTAGTTTCTTTTTGACATTTTAAAATACAATACATATTTATAATCTATTTTCCAATTTTGTATTCATCTCTTTTATTCCTTATTTTTTTATTT
This sequence comes from Lupinus angustifolius, assembly GCF_001865875.1. NCBI lineage: Eukaryota > Viridiplantae > Streptophyta > Magnoliopsida > Fabales > Fabaceae > Lupinus > Lupinus angustifolius. The sequence goes on along the minus strand of NC_032009.1, from coordinate 4,577,517 downwards.
AAAGTATTTTCCGATGAAAATTTAATTAAGATTAGGATATTCTAATTATACTCCGTATTTGAATGGAAAAAGTATTAATTTAATATAAATTACAAACTAAATATGATTGGTTAGCTTTGAAATTATTGATTTTGATTGTCCTGTTCACTAAATGATTAATTTTTATAATGATTTATTGTGTATTATGTTTTGAGTCTGATCTATCTAAATGATTAATTTTTACCAGAGCAAATTATTCTGATACTTAGAGTTGTAGTGAAATTATAGAAATAATCTCTTTTTGTACCTATATAAACCACTATTATTTATATACATACATTACATTAGTTATTTATGCACGAGAAATAAATGTGATATTTTAAATTAAAAGGAGTAACAAATGTAGTTAAGTTAAACAAAATATGATACATTGTGAAGACAAGTCCAAATAGTATAAGAGTCAACATTTTTTCATTATTTTTGGTCTGTTACAAAGTGCATCAATAAATTCTAAGAAATATTATTTAAATCACTCTTATATTATATTATAATGAACAAAAAATTACGAAAAATGTATTGACTCGTATTAGGAATGACAACAGAGTGGATCAGGGTCGGGTTTGTTCTTACCCAACCTCGAAATTCAAAACCCAAACCCGAATTAAGCGGGATTGAAAATAATGATATCGATCCCGAACCCGTCAGATTTCGGATAAACCGAATCCAATGAGAACCCACATAAAACATATATTAGTTATGATAAGGTTGATATATGTATTTATGTATAATTTTTTAATTTTATATATATATTAATCGGGTTCGGGATGGATTCAGATAGGGTATCAACTATACCAAACCTAAACCTAAAAGTTGAATTCGGGTAAAACTCGAACCCAATCACATCGAGTTTTGTTGTTACCGTAGCTCACAACAATTCTGAATGGCACGAAATAATCGTTACTGGCTGAGTCACGACTAGATCGCTCTCTTTGATTGTGCAAGCAGACTATCAACCACGTCGTCCTTAAGATAAAACAACTCAGTTCTCTATTATACGATTTCTTACTTACACTATAACAATCGCTCTCGAATACACCCACAATATGGCTATCAGTGCCAATTCTCAAATTCCCACAGTATGGCTGCTCGTGCCAATTCTTTCTCCACAATATTGACTACCAACGTCAGTTCTCGAAATTCTCACTTTGGCTGCCTGTGCCAATTCTCAAGTGCCACAGAAAGAGGGAGAAGATTGTCGAAAATGCGTCGGCGAAATATAAGGGGAGAGAAAGAGAAGTTGAGAGGTAAACGCCTTCAACTTGGTGCAAATTATAATGAGGGAAGGAGACCTCTATTTATAGCTTGAGGCCTCCAACGGCTCTCTAACGACTCTTTCACCAACAACTCTATTACCAACGACTCTATTACCAACGACTCTATCATAATGGCCGAGATTTCCTCCAACGACTCTTTAACGACTCTTTCCTTGTTACATGTGTATTGACTTGGTCAACACCTGGTCCCAGCCCATAAGGCCCCAAAAAATTAAATAAAAATATTAATAAATAAATAAATATTTTATTAAAAAGAATGTTGGGCCGCAACTTAAGGCTTATAAAGCCTTTCAACTTCCTCCTCCAAGCAAAGTGGGACTAGTGAGTTTTTTCATTTCACTTTAAAACATCATTCTTTCAGCAAATTCCAACAATCCCCCACTTGAAATTAAAAAACGATTTCCAGGAATTTCTGTGGTCTCAATAAGATTGTGCATAAAAAAAGGTGTCATGCGACTTGAACCTTTGCATAATGAATAAGATCTAGATTTTACTAGAGTGACTCATAGTCTTGAACTCTATATCTGACATCAAACTACACACAACCTTTTCAAATGTGTATTCTGTAAAGCTCATGCGTTAAAGGTCATGCACGCCTATCCCAGTATAGTGAACACTCAAGAAATTTATGCCCCAAAATTTCATAGGAAGCGGCCCCCACTTCCATATTCACATATATGAGTCTATCAAGAGCACTCCTGTAGCCTAGGTACTCCACTCCAATTAGAGTATATGTCTCATTAAGATTTTAACTCATCCTTACTTTTGCTGTAGGGATCACGCTTCTCATAATTTTATAGCATGTTCATTCTCATATCCCTTCACAACTTGTTATTACTCATTGAAC
>NC_032009.1:4547987-4575257 GCF_001865875.1 Lupinus angustifolius | reverse complement strand
AGGAAGATAACTTTGCTTATCAGACGCTAAAAGATAAAATTGCTGGAAAAATATATATACAAAATAATAAAATTAGTGAGAACATGTCTATAAAATAAGGAAATCAATGAAAAATTATACAAAAAATCAATAATATAATAAGAAAAGATTTACAAAATAAACCAAAAAATCAATGAAAAATGTACTAAAGATCATATTTATAAAATAAATAAAAAAAATACACTCTAAAGATGATGATTGAAAGAGAAAAAAAGAAGATGATAATGAAGAGACATAACAAATATGAGAAATGAAATTGGAGAAAAAGAAGATTGTTGAGATAAAAGAATGTTGAAATAGAAATAGAGGGTCATAGACCTAATAATAATTCAAACGCAATTTAAGTAGTCATAAAAAATGCAATAATTATTTATTAAATGCAATAATTGTTAAGGAAGAACAAATATAGTGTGAGAAGGTACATATAATTACCATGGAACCATTAGGAGAGGGAAAATGAAAGATGAGATGACATGTGGCAATTGATGAGATGGCGTGAAGGAAGAGATTTAATTGAAGATTAATGCTACACAAATTACACACCTTATTTGAGTAGAAACATAAGTGGATAATTTATGTTGTAACTAGCAGTGTACCCGTGCACTTGCACGGGTCGCTTATTTGTTTATGCATAATGCAAATATAATATGCATATATTTTATAATATCAATAAATCATGTATTGAACCATTATATTTTTTCCCATTCATATAGTTGCAATATTAACATTGATTTTTGAGTGTATATGTAGAATATTAAAAATTATAAATGCGTTTTTATAAGCATTTATTTGTTGAAAGTGTGATTATAGAAAATATTTAATTCTAAAATTATTACATAAATTATCCACTTATGTTTCTACTCAAATAAGGTGTGTAATTTGTGTAGCATTAGTCTTCAATTATACCAAAAATGGTGAACATAAATTGGTGGAATATTTTGAAAACTTGTGTAACGTGTAAAACTTGTGTAACATGTGCATTAGAAAACATAAATTGGTGATAACGGATTACCATGAATTGATAACCGTTTCCCGATGACAAAAACTTTCCACCTCATCCTTAGTTATAAGAATTTAGACCTTAGGATACCTTAGGTTTATTTCTTCTAAAGGCTAAATTCAGGATTGTGTTGCTTTGTTCTCATTGAGACTTATTTCCTCTTTGCTTTGTTGGCTTGTAATAACTACTATCATACTTGTGCTGGACTTTCGTAACTCGATGTTCATGTTATTGAACTGCATATGTTATTGGTTTTTCAAATTGCTTACATCATATGTTTACTTATGTCATATATGGTATGAATGTGTGTTTAATGGTTGTTGACCATGTTGGTTATATGCATCTATTTTGTACGGTTAAGCCTGCTGTTTACATGCTATTATATCAATGCTTAATCATTCTATGCTTAACTAGTTATTGTATAATCATCTATGCCATTAAAATTGTTCATTCACTATTTTTTGTCCACTTAATCGATTAACACTAGGCATTTAATCGATTAAATGATGTTAACAAGAGCATTTGTTCAAGTTTCTAACAACTGATTAATTATTTAAATTCCCAAAATTAATTAATTGATTATAGTTTTGTTACAACTACATAACTCTTCTTACTTTTGACTAGATTGAGTAGTTTATCTTTTTGATAATGTCAAAAGGGGGAGAAAGATTGCTTTGTTATTTGATGTGTTTGCATGTTGTAAATAGTGAAATTCAGCTTCCGTTTGTTTTCGCTAGTTAAGTAAAATTCGCTTTAACATTGGAATTCACAACCATTGCATTCTATAACCATCATCAAGCTCTTAATCAAACAAAATATGATGTGGAGTTTGTCATCATTAAAAGGGGGAGATTGAAAGTGCAAATTGTCAAGTATAACACTATTAGATTTTGCATATGTTTTAATGAAGACAAGGATTTACTGAAAGCTTGAAGATGATTCAACAAATCAACATGCCATTGACTCAAGGGTTTCATATCTAGACTAGGTTCTTTAATAGATTTCTTTTTAGAAGTCGAAGATGTGTGCCTTAGATATTGAGCCTAGGTTAGATAAACCTAGAGGCAATTCTCATAAGCTTTAAAAGTAATCATTTCATTTACATGAGACATTCCATCTAGATCATTTTGTGTTCATGCTTTAAACATACATGTTACTTGTGCATCTTAGGCATAATATATTGGTAAAATATGTATAGTTGATAAGCATAACATATATGTTATTTACCATTTAATCAATAATTTGAAAATGTGCTAGTTAATCGATTAAGAGATACGTTAATCGATTAGCGAGATTACAGTTCCAACATAAAACTGAAAACCAGAAAATAGTTATTTTCAACAACCCGTCAATCGATTAAATAGGTACTTAATCGATTAATTGGGACTCAGAATGGTTTTCTATAAAGAATGCGAATTCAGAAGAAATTGCTAGGTGCATATTTTCGTGCTTAATTGTGTCATATAGGCAGAATGAAATGCATTGTGAGATAGAGATAGATAGTACCATGCTTAGGCTTTGATTGTCATCATATTGCATGTGGTTTATATGTTAAACATTCCTATCTTTTCTTGCATTTCTTTAAGAGAATTTTAGGTAGAAATTCTGTGTTTCTGCATTTTTATAAACTCATACATTTTCATATTATCTTGTGAGTTTTGTATATGAGTTTTATTTGAGTTTTTCATTGTAATATTTTGAGCAAAAGTGTGCTTTATAAAACTCAGTTTTGTGTACTATTTTGTATTAAGGGAATTTGTCTCTTGGTGTCTTATCACCTAAGGGATTCGGTGTGTCTTCACTAAGACTTAGAGGTCTTGAGTTTAGAACGAGTTCTTGGCTGGGGCTAGATCGCAAGAAAGGTTTTCTTAGGCGATTGAAAGAGAGTCAAACAAGAAAGTGGGTTCTTGTATTCAAGAAGGGAGCGTCTAAGTGTTGTATTGGACGTTTGCATGTAACTATACATTTTGTTCAATATTAGTTAAGAAAAATCTCCTGAGATCAGAAGGGGAGGTCCGAATGTAGTTTGCAAGTGGACCCGGAAATGAACTAGGATAAAATTTCTTAGTTGCACGCTTTTATTAGCCCTAATCTCTTTACATTTCATGTCTTATTATTGCATGATATTGACTGATATTATGGATACTGTTAGATTGCCATATCTAGTTTAATTATGTATAAAAATATCTGCTTTATATGTTCTTGAACGTAGGTGACTTGCTGTATAAGAAGCCTGTTTGCATCTTGCTGTAGTTGTATGTGTTAATCGATTAAGGCTTGGACTTAATCGATTAACTGAGGATTTTTCCAGAATAGGGCTTTAGTGTGAAAAACAGTAATTGATAACCGCTACACCTATTCAACCCCCTTCTAAGTGTGTTATGTCCACTAATACTTAACATAGGGCATCTTGGTCCAATAACGTTAAGTATAACATGGCCATGAATGAGTCCATCACCATTTAAAAGTGAACAAGTAAGGTTAAGGTTATGACCTAAACCCATAAGGTCTAAAATTCATGCGCACAGAGGATATTTGTATTATGTATGGAATGCTGGATTTTATGCATGAAATGCTTATGGATGATATTAATGTACGTGATGCAGTGTGTTGGAGTATTATTAGCATGTGAGTGCATGCAATTGCATGTTTGTGAATGAATATGATTGGTGCATAATGAATGTATATCTGAACCAGGTTGGGAAAAAGGTTACTTGTTATGCTAGTAGAGCCTTGCACCCTCATATTGCTTTTTGTAACCCCACAAATTAAATTTAGATATAACTAAGAGATTAGTTGAACTTCCATTTGTTTAGCTCTGTTTTTGTTTTATCGCTACATTTGAATTGTAAAAAAGTACATAATCATTGGTCTATGTCTTCACTTAAATTTGTGACCACCTTATAATGAAGACCACAATTTTTATATATTGTTTCTTTATTTTTTTTAGGTTTTTGATCTAGCATGTCGTTCTAATTTTTGTTAAGGTTGCCCAATCTTCTTTTTGACTTAACAGATTTCCTTTTTTTTTTCTTTTTTTTTCTTTCTATTTTAACTTTTATTTTGGGGCTTCATTGCGGGAGGTTCTTCTGAGTGGGACAATCACCACAATCTCAATCACTTTCCTTTCACGAAAATTATATTGTTACCATACAAATGATATGGACCAATACTTATTTCATATGCTACTATGAATAAATCACTAAAAATGAATATTTGTTATGGAGGGGAATTTAAAATGTGTAAAAATATGATTAAATTTCATTGTATTTATGTGGAAAGGGTACAAGATTAATGTTGACTTCCAGCTCTTCTTGACAGTAACTCATGTTAGTTTTCAGCATATGATGACTTTTGATCCTTCATTAACCAACCCTTTGAATAATGTAGTAGGCCTTAATCAATTTACTTGGATTGTTCAAAGCTAATAGCCCAGTTTTCTTAACCTTGCTAATACTATTTGTCTTGCCTTGACATCAATCACAAATTTGACCCATTTTGCTAGTTTGAGGAATCTTTCTTCAATCATAATGTTTGCCTCAATTTCATCTTGAGAATTGATCAAAGTACTGCCCCAATTATCGAGACTTACATTTTATACCCCTTTATTGGTTTGATCTTAACTTTTGCCTAGACAATCCTTTTGGGTTTTCGACCTAGTGGATTGCTCTAACTTTTGCATGTGGTTTAACAACCTACTAAGCTTATATTTTTATTATTTCTTTCTTTATATTGAGGTAATTTTATCTATGGTATTTCTTTAATGCATCTGAGTTCACTGGGAGGGGTATGTCTTCACCATCCATATTAGTGAAGATCAGAGCTCGATAATGCTTTTGTTCACAACATAAGGCCCTTTGTAATTTGGAGTCCATTTTCCTTGATTATACTTATGAATTGCAAGGATTTTTTAGGAGTAGGTCACATTCTTGGAATTCTGGAGGTCAAATTTTCTTTTCATGAACCTTCATTATTCTCCTTTAGTACAATTGACCATAACAAATGTCTTATAATCATTTTCCTTCAATTTGATTCAATTGATAAACTTGGGCTTAAACACATTTAGCTTCTTTTAGTTTCGCCTCCATGACAACTTTGAGGGAGATTATTTTAACTTCAATTGGAAGAACTGTCTCCATTCCATATACTAGTGGGTATAATATTGCTCCATGAGATGCTCGAACAGAGGTGTGATAGCCATGCAGAGCGAAAGGTAGCATATCATGCCAATCTTTGTAAGTTACAACCATTTTCTACACAATCTTTTTGATATTTTTATTTTTTGTTTCAATTGCTCCATTCATCTTCAGACGGTATAGGGATGAGTTATGATGATTTATTTCCAATTCTTCACACATCTCTAACATCATCTCGTTATTCAAATTGGCAGTATAGTCGATTATGCTCTTAAGAGAAATACACATACACCCCAAGGACTCTTTTTGATGCGAAACCTCCAGGGTGGTTTAGCTTTCCTGAGCGACTGTTCTTTCTTGAAACTTAATAGGCTCGTGGAAGGATTAACTATATGTCAAATCCTTGTGTTTGGGTAGGGGAACATGTTTCCGCTCGTGGTTAGGGTTAGGTTTGTGTTTTGGGTCACGACTTGGTTGAATGTTGGGGAATTGGATGAGATGTGAATGATGAAGGCACCACAAGCTCAAAGGCTTGATAAGCCTAGGATATTCACCACAAGGAAGAATCATTGATAAGAATTTAGACACCACACCGTGAGGGTGATGAGTCTTAGAACGCTACAAGAACAAGTGTTCTTGATAAGTTCAAGATAAGGAATCTTGGCTTAACTCTAGGAAATTAATACAAATTAAACTGAAAATTTAACTTCTTTATTCAATAATGGAAATGAAATACATATAGGGCAAGCTCTTAGGCTCCCATGAAAAATATGAGTAACAAATGCATTCAAATTTGAAATTTAAATTCCTATCTAAAAATATGGTAAAATCTCCATGACTTGGTCTTGTGAATTTTGACTTGGAATTGGGTTGGTTGGCCGAATCCTTGTGGGTTATTTTGGCCGAAATATTTGAGTAAAATTAACTCATCCTTTTGGATTTAAATTCCTAGAATTAAGGTGGTCAAATTTGAAGTGCAACTATTTGAATTTGATCAATATCTTTACATGCCAACTTGGATTTGAATTCCTTGAATTAAGGTGGTCAAATTTGAAGTGCAACCACTTCGATTTGTTTGATATCTCCATGGAAACTTCCCTTGATTTGTGGCTTGCCAATTTGACTATCACATCTTCATACGCCCCCTTGGTTTAATTCGATTTTGATCATTTTATCTTGATGTTCCATGTTCCTAGTTTCCCCATATCTCCACCCTATCTTCTTCCTTGATTCAAGCCATCCTTGAGATTTGACCAACAAGCATGTGCCAAACTTGCATTTGATTTCTAGCCGTGTCATATGACTTCCTAAGCCTAGGTTAATTACTGGGCCACTATTGGACCATATTATAAAGAAATAAATAATTTATTTCCCAACCACAATCCACATGACTTTATTTGAAAATTAAATAATAACACTAAAAATAAATAAAGCTAAGACTACCCATGAGAAATAATTCTCATATATTAAAAACTTAAGCAAATATAAATAAACTAATCTAAAGTTTAAGGACATAAATGCCCTTCCTAATCATGGTTCCCAGGTGGCTCACTAGGGTAAATGATGTCCTTTGTGAGCTTGTCCTTGGAGGATTTGGACCTTACCTAGTTCTAGGGCCCCCTAGGTCTTGAATGACCCTAGAATTAAAGGGTGCCCATAGCTGATTTACATTATCCTCTCCTTCTTGGACTAAATTCGACCTCAAGTTCGATCCACCATTACCTACCTTCTTGACCTTACGACGATCTTGAAAAGAGTGGTTCAGAGGAGAATTTTTTTTTTAGTCTTTAGGGGGGGTGAATCCCTACTTTTCAGCTCGACAACCACCTCCTTTCTCTTCTTTTCACCCTTGCATTCGACCTCAACTTCCTTCTTTTGTCGTTCCAATTTTTCCTTTAGCCTTTTCTAGTCCTCATTAACTTGTTTTAGAGATAATGGACTTAGTACCATCTTACAGCCTTGGTGTATGAAGGTGATTTTGTTGGAGAATCCATCATGAGTGGTCCTCCTATCATATTGCCACGACCTACCAAGAAATATGTGGCCATATTCCATGTTGGCTAGATCACATAACACCTTGTCCACATAACTCCCAATGGGAAAAAGGACCTCAAACTGTTTGTCCACCACCACCTCTCCAACATCACTCAATCATCAGAGACGATAAGGGTTTGGATGTGCCCTAGTCTCAAGGTTGAGTTTTGACACCAACCTTGTACTCACAACATTGGCCCAACTTCCACCATCCACAATCAGGGTGCACACATTGTCTTGTACCAAACATCTAGAGTGAAAAATTTTCTCTCTTTATCTTGTCTCATGTTCCTTGACTTGACTGTTCAGGAGCCTCTTCACCATGAGTATGTCACCTTCTGGTAAGAACACTTCCACCTCATCTCACCTCCACTTGAAGTCTCAAATTGGGACTCCACTCCTCCACTTTTCAACATCATGGTCCTCTTTGTAGAACATTGTGATGTAATATGCCCATGGCTTAGGCATTTGAAGCACTTCAAATCACATCTTCATTTGTTGGACTCCATGGTTGATCTCCCTTGATCATTGGATGAACCCATGACCTCCTTAGTACCAGATGCATTATCCTTGGTTGATTTTCCCTCCTTATTTGGATCCTTCCTCCAATTAGGAGTTTGGAATCGTGCATTAGTTGTTGAAGAGTAGTTAGATTTCCTCCTCTTCAACTATTGCTCCACCTTTGTTGCCTTGTGTACCAGATCCTCCAGTTCAACATATGGCTGCAACTCCACTACATCCTGGATGTCAGGATTGAGTCCATGTAGGAACCTAGCCATCCTCATGGAGATTTGATCTTAGCAAGGCCAATTCCATCTCTTTGTAATAATCATCCAGGATCATGGTTCCTTGGGTCAATTTTTGAAGCTTGTTGTGAAGATCCCTCTAATAGGAACTTGGCACAAACCTCTTCCTCATTGTTGCCTTCATCTCATACCAAGTATATATGAGTTGTTGTCCACATCTCCTTCGATCCTTCTGGTACTGATCCCACCACAATGACATATTCCTGGAACTCCAAAGCTGCCACCCATACCTTTTTTTCCTTAGAATAATTATGGCAGTCAAACACTTGTTCTATCTTGATTTTCCACTCTAGATATGACTCCGGGTTGTTCAATCCCATAAAGGATGGAACTTTCACCTTAATTCCATCTAGATGTTTGAGATCACAACCTCTATCAAGATCCTCATCCCTCATATCTCCTTCATCATCACGCCTATCTCTTCTACGCCTTCTTCTTCTTCTTCTTCTTCTTCCTCCTCCTCCTCTTTCTCTTCCTCCTCATCCTCTTCCTCCTCCTCCTCCTCCTCCTCCTCCTCCTCTTCCTCTTCCTCTTCTTCTTCTTCTTCTTCTATGTTCATGGTCACTAGAGGCACCATCTAGTCTCCTCCCTACATCAACTCTCATTTGTTTCATCTGTCATTGTAGGGCCTGGAACTGAGTGTTCATCTTGGAATATAGAGATGTCGTCCTTAGGGTCGATGGTGGATTACTATCTTATTGATATGACATTGTGTTGAATGATCATGCAAGAAGTGGCTCTGATACCACTTGATGTGAAACCTCCAGGGTGGTTTGGCTTTCCTAAGTGACCGTTCTTTCTTGAGACTTAATAGGCTCGTGAAAGGATCAACTATATGTCAAATCGTTGTGTTTGGGTGGGGGGGATGTGTTTTGGCTCATGGTTAGGGTTAGGTTTGTGTTTTGGGTTACGACTTGGTTGAGGGTTGGGAAAATGTATGATATGTGAAGGATGAAGGTGCCACAAGCTCAAAGGCTTGATAAGCCTAGGATATTCACCACAAGGAAGGATCCTTGATAATATTTAGATCCCACACCGAGAGGGTGATGAGTCTTAGAAGGCTACAAGAACAAGTGTTCTTGATAAGTTCACGGTAAGGTGTCTCGGCTCCTCTATAGGAAATTAATCCAAATTAAACTCAAAATTAAACTTCTTTATTCAATAATGGAAATGAAATACATATAGAGCAAGCTCTTAGGCTCCCACGAAAAATATGAGTAACAAATGCATTCAAATTTGAAATTTAAAATCCTATCTAAAAATATGGGAAAATCTCTATAACTTGGTCTTGTGAATTTTGACATGGAATTGAGTTGGTTGGCCGAATCCTTGTAGGTTATTTTGGCCGAAATATTTGAGTGAAATTGACTCATCCTTTTTTGCATCTTGCTGTAGTTGTATGTGTTAATCGATTAAGGCTTGGACTTAATCGATTAACTGAGGATTTTTCCAGAATAGGGCTTTAGTGTGAAAAACAGTAATTGATAACCGCTACACCTATTCAACCCCCTTCTAAGTGTGTTATGTCCACTAATACTTAACATAGGGCATCTTGGTCCAATAACGTTAAGTATAACATGGCCATGAATGAGTCCATCACCATTTAAAAGTGAACAAGTAAGGTTAAGGTTATGACCTAAACCCATAAGGTCTAAAATTCATGCGCACAGAGGATATTTGTATTATGTATGGAATGCTGGATTTTATGCATGAAATGCTTATGGATGATATTAATGTACGTGATGCAGTGTGTTGGAGTATTATTAGCATGTGAGTGCATGCAATTGCATGTTTGTGAATGAATATGATTGGTGCATAATGAATGTATATCTGAACCAGGTTGGGAAAAAGGTTACTTGTTATGCTAGTAGAGCCTTGCACCCTCATATTGCTTTTTGTAACCCCACAAATTAAATTTAGATATAACTAAGAGATTAGTTGAACTTCCATTTGTTTAGCTCTGTTTTTGTTTTATCGCTACATTTGAATTGTAAAAAAGTACATAATCATTGGTCTATGTCTTCACTTAAATTTGTGACCACCTTATAATGAAGACCACAATTTTTATATATTGTTTCTTTATTTTTTTTAGGTTTTTGATCTAGCATGTCGTTCTAATTTTTGTTAAGGTTGCCCAATCTTCTTTTTGACTTAACAGATTTCCTTTTTTTTTTCTTTTTTTTTCTTTCTATTTTAACTTTTATTTTGGGGCTTCATTGCGGGAGGTTCTTCTGAGTGGGACAATCACCACAATCTCAATCACTTTCCTTTCACGAAAATTATATTGTTACCATACAAATGATATGGACCAATACTTATTTCATATGCTACTATGAATAAATCACTAAAAATGAATATTTGTTATGGAGGGGAATTTAAAATGTGTAAAAATATGATTAAATTTCATTGTATTTATGTGGAAAGGGTACAAGATTAATGTTGACTTCCAGCTCTTCTTGACAGTAACTCATGTTAGTTTTCAGCATATGATGACTTTTGATCCTTCATTAACCAACCCTTTGAATAATGTAGTAGGCCTTAATCAATTTACTTGGATTGTTCAAAGCTAATAGCCCAGTTTTCTTAACCTTGCTAATACTATTTGTCTTGCCTTGACATCAATCACAAATTTGACCCATTTTGCTAGTTTGAGGAATCTTTCTTCAATCATAATGTTTGCCTCAATTTCATCTTGAGAATTGATCAAAGTACTGCCCCAATTATCGAGACTTACATTTTATACCCCTTTATTGGTTTGATCTTAACTTTTGCCTAGACAATCCTTTTGGGTTTTCGACCTAGTGGATTGCTCTAACTTTTGCATGTGGTTTAACAACCTACTAAGCTTATATTTTTATTATTTCTTTCTTTATATTGAGGTAATTTTATCTATGGTATTTCTTTAATGCATCTGAGTTCACTGGGAGGGGTATGTCTTCACCATCCATATTAGTGAAGATCAGAGCTCGATAATGCTTTTGTTCACAACATAAGGCCCTTTGTAATTTGGAGTCCATTTTCCTTGATTATACTTATGAATTGCAAGGATTTTTTAGGAGTAGGTCACATTCTTGGAATTCTGGAGGTCAAATTTTCTTTTCATGAACCTTCATTATTCTCCTTTAGTACAATTGACCATAACAAATGTCTTATAATCATTTTCCTTCAATTTGATTCAATTGATAAACTTGGGCTTAAACACATTTAGCTTCTTTTAGTTTCGCCTCCATGACAACTTTGAGGGAGATTATTTTAACTTCAATTGGAAGAACTGTCTCCATTCCATATACTAGTGGGTATAATATTGCTCCATGAGATGCTCGAACAGAGGTGTGATAGCCATGCAGAGCGAAAGGTAGCATATCATGCCAATCTTTGTAAGTTACAACCATTTTCTACACAATCTTTTTGATATTTTTATTTTTTGTTTCAATTGCTCCATTCATCTTCAGACGGTATAGGGATGAGTTATGATGATTTATTTCCAATTCTTCACACATCTCTAACATCATCTCGTTATTCAAATTGGCAGTATAGTCGATTATGCTCTTAAGAGAAATACACATACACCCCAAGGACTCTTTTTGATGCGAAACCTCCAGGGTGGTTTAGCTTTCCTGAGCGACTGTTCTTTCTTGAAACTTAATAGGCTCGTGGAAGGATTAACTATATGTCAAATCCTTGTGTTTGGGTAGGGGAACATGTTTCCGCTCGTGGTTAGGGTTAGGTTTGTGTTTTGGGTCACGACTTGGTTGAATGTTGGGGAATTGGATGAGATGTGAATGATGAAGGCACCACAAGCTCAAAGGCTTGATAAGCCTAGGATATTCACCACAAGGAAGAATCATTGATAAGAATTTAGACACCACACCGTGAGGGTGATGAGTCTTAGAACGCTACAAGAACAAGTGTTCTTGATAAGTTCAAGATAAGGAATCTTGGCTTAACTCTAGGAAATTAATACAAATTAAACTGAAAATTTAACTTCTTTATTCAATAATGGAAATGAAATACATATAGGGCAAGCTCTTAGGCTCCCATGAAAAATATGAGTAACAAATGCATTCAAATTTGAAATTTAAATTCCTATCTAAAAATATGGTAAAATCTCCATGACTTGGTCTTGTGAATTTTGACTTGGAATTGGGTTGGTTGGCCGAATCCTTGTGGGTTATTTTGGCCGAAATATTTGAGTAAAATTAACTCATCCTTTTGGATTTAAATTCCTAGAATTAAGGTGGTCAAATTTGAAGTGCAACTATTTGAATTTGATCAATATCTTTACATGCCAACTTGGATTTGAATTCCTTGAATTAAGGTGGTCAAATTTGAAGTGCAACCACTTCGATTTGTTTGATATCTCCATGGAAACTTCCCTTGATTTGTGGCTTGCCAATTTGACTATCACATCTTCATACGCCCCCTTGGTTTAATTCGATTTTGATCATTTTATCTTGATGTTCCATGTTCCTAGTTTCCCCATATCTCCACCCTATCTTCTTCCTTGATTCAAGCCATCCTTGAGATTTGACCAACAAGCATGTGCCAAACTTGCATTTGATTTCTAGCCGTGTCATATGACTTCCTAAGCCTAGGTTAATTACTGGGCCACTATTGGACCATATTATAAAGAAATAAATAATTTATTTCCCAACCACAATCCACATGACTTTATTTGAAAATTAAATAATAACACTAAAAATAAATAAAGCTAAGACTACCCATGAGAAATAATTCTCATATATTAAAAACTTAAGCAAATATAAATAAACTAATCTAAAGTTTAAGGACATAAATGCCCTTCCTAATCATGGTTCCCAGGTGGCTCACTAGGGTAAATGATGTCCTTTGTGAGCTTGTCCTTGGAGGATTTGGACCTTACCTAGTTCTAGGGCCCCCTAGGTCTTGAATGACCCTAGAATTAAAGGGTGCCCATAGCTGATTTACATTATCCTCTCCTTCTTGGACTAAATTCGACCTCAAGTTCGATCCACCATTACCTACCTTCTTGACCTTACGACGATCTTGAAAAGAGTGGTTCAGAGGAGAATTTTTTTTTTAGTCTTTAGGGGGGGTGAATCCCTACTTTTCAGCTCGACAACCACCTCCTTTCTCTTCTTTTCACCCTTGCATTCGACCTCAACTTCCTTCTTTTGTCGTTCCAATTTTTCCTTTAGCCTTTTCTAGTCCTCATTAACTTGTTTTAGAGATAATGGACTTAGTACCATCTTACAGCCTTGGTGTATGAAGGTGATTTTGTTGGAGAATCCATCATGAGTGGTCCTCCTATCATATTGCCACGACCTACCAAGAAATATGTGGCCATATTCCATGTTGGCTAGATCACATAACACCTTGTCCACATAACTCCCAATGGGAAAAAGGACCTCAAACTGTTTGTCCACCACCACCTCTCCAACATCACTCAATCATCAGAGACGATAAGGGTTTGGATGTGCCCTAGTCTCAAGGTTGAGTTTTGACACCAACCTTGTACTCACAACATTGGCCCAACTTCCACCATCCACAATCAGGGTGCACACATTGTCTTGTACCAAACATCTAGAGTGAAAAATTTTCTCTCTTTATCTTGTCTCATGTTCCTTGACTTGACTGTTCAGGAGCCTCTTCACCATGAGTATGTCACCTTCTGGTAAGAACACTTCCACCTCATCTCACCTCCACTTGAAGTCTCAAATTGGGACTCCACTCCTCCACTTTTCAACATCATGGTCCTCTTTGTAGAACATTGTGATGTAATATGCCCATGGCTTAGGCATTTGAAGCACTTCAAATCACATCTTCATTTGTTGGACTCCATGGTTGATCTCCCTTGATCATTGGATGAACCCATGACCTCCTTAGTACCAGATGCATTATCCTTGGTTGATTTTCCCTCCTTATTTGGATCCTTCCTCCAATTAGGAGTTTGGAATCGTGCATTAGTTGTTGAAGAGTAGTTAGATTTCCTCCTCTTCAACTATTGCTCCACCTTTGTTGCCTTGTGTACCAGATCCTCCAGTTCAACATATGGCTGCAACTCCACTACATCCTGGATGTCAGGATTGAGTCCATGTAGGAACCTAGCCATCCTCATGGAGATTTGATCTTAGCAAGGCCAATTCCATCTCTTTGTAATAATCATCCAGGATCATGGTTCCTTGGGTCAATTTTTGAAGCTTGTTGTGAAGATCCCTCTAATAGGAACTTGGCACAAACCTCTTCCTCATTGTTGCCTTCATCTCATACCAAGTATATATGAGTTGTTGTCCACATCTCCTTCGATCCTTCTGGTACTGATCCCACCACAATGACATATTCCTGGAACTCCAAAGCTGCCACCCATACCTTTTTTTCCTTAGAATAATTATGGCAGTCAAACACTTGTTCTATCTTGATTTTCCACTCTAGATATGACTCCGGGTTGTTCAATCCCATAAAGGATGGAACTTTCACCTTAATTCCATCTAGATGTTTGAGATCACAACCTCTATCAAGATCCTCATCCCTCATATCTCCTTCATCATCACGCCTATCTCTTCTACGCCTTCTTCTTCTTCTTCTTCTTCTTCCTCCTCCTCCTCTTTCTCTTCCTCCTCATCCTCTTCCTCCTCCTCCTCCTCCTCCTCCTCCTCCTCTTCCTCTTCCTCTTCTTCTTCTTCTTCTTCTATGTTCATGGTCACTAGAGGCACCATCTAGTCTCCTCCCTACATCAACTCTCATTTGTTTCATCTGTCATTGTAGGGCCTGGAACTGAGTGTTCATCTTGGAATATAGAGATGTCGTCCTTAGGGTCGATGGTGGATTACTATCTTATTGATATGACATTGTGTTGAATGATCATGCAAGAAGTGGCTCTGATACCACTTGATGTGAAACCTCCAGGGTGGTTTGGCTTTCCTAAGTGACCGTTCTTTCTTGAGACTTAATAGGCTCGTGAAAGGATCAACTATATGTCAAATCGTTGTGTTTGGGTGGGGGGGATGTGTTTTGGCTCATGGTTAGGGTTAGGTTTGTGTTTTGGGTTACGACTTGGTTGAGGGTTGGGAAAATGTATGATATGTGAAGGATGAAGGTGCCACAAGCTCAAAGGCTTGATAAGCCTAGGATATTCACCACAAGGAAGGATCCTTGATAATATTTAGATCCCACACCGAGAGGGTGATGAGTCTTAGAAGGCTACAAGAACAAGTGTTCTTGATAAGTTCACGGTAAGGTGTCTCGGCTCCTCTATAGGAAATTAATCCAAATTAAACTCAAAATTAAACTTCTTTATTCAATAATGGAAATGAAATACATATAGAGCAAGCTCTTAGGCTCCCACGAAAAATATGAGTAACAAATGCATTCAAATTTGAAATTTAAAATCCTATCTAAAAATATGGGAAAATCTCTATAACTTGGTCTTGTGAATTTTGACATGGAATTGAGTTGGTTGGCCGAATCCTTGTAGGTTATTTTGGCCGAAATATTTGAGTGAAATTGACTCATCCTTTTGGGTTTGAATTCCTTGAATTAAGGTGGTCAAATTTGAAGTGCAACCACTTGGATTTGTTTAATATCTCCAAGAAAACTTCCATTGATTTGTGGCTTGCCAATTTGACTATCACATCTTCACACGTCCCCTTTTTTAATGTGTTTTTAATCATTTTATCTTTATGTTCCATGTTCTGAGTCGCCCCATATCTCCACTCTATCTTCTTACTTGATTCAAACCATCCTTGAGATTTGACCAACAAGGATGTGTCAAACTTGTATTTGATTTCTAGCTGTGCCATATGACTTCCTAAGCCTAGGTTAATTACTTGGCCACTATTGGACCATGTTACAAAGAAATAAATAATTTATTTCCCAACCCAAATCCACATGACTTTATTTGACAACTAAATAATAACACTAAAAAGAAATAAACCTAAGACTACCCATGAGAAATAATTCTTATTTATTAAAAACTTAAGCAAATATAAATAAACTAAACTAAAGTTTAAGGATATAAATGCCCTTCCTAATCATGGTTCCAAGTGGCTCACTAGGATGAATGGTGTCCTTTGTTAGCTTATCCTTGGAGGATTTAGCTCTTGCCCTAGTTATAGGACCCCTAGGTCTTGAATGACCCTAGAATCAAAGGGTGCCCCTAGTTGGTTTATATCACTTTCCTTTAAATCTAAAGTTGCTTGAATTCTGAGGGTACATACTTCATACCCAGTTATGATGTTAGTATAACCTAAGCAAAGTCTTACAATAATGGGAATGAACCTGTCTTGTGGCGAAATGAGAACTACCCGAAATCCATGTCCTAGAACATTAAAGGCATCACCAAATACCATAATCTACTTCTCTTTCCCATTTTCTTCATAATATAATACCACAATGTCTTCATTGGGAAAATTATATTGCATTGGTTCATAGTCTTCTATAGTTAGACTAATTAAATAATTTTCTAGATCACTACCTTTTAGTGACTATTGTTTGACATATATAATATCATATGCTGGTACTTGGCTAGGTCCATTTTAGACACCAATCAAGCAATATAATTCAACATGTATTGTTAGAAGAGTCGAGTTGCCCATGCCAAAGCACAATAAGTACATTCTAGCATCAAGTACCTTGTTTCACAACTAGTAAATTTCATGCTCAGATAGTAAATGACTTGCTCCTTATTTCCTAACTCATCTTGTTGCCCTAGAATGCAACCCATAGATTCATCTAGTACTGTAAGATACATTATGAATTGCCTTCTTGGCACAAGAGGTATCAATACTAAATAATTCATCACTTAATAATTGATCATATCAAACACCTCTTGACAATTTTCGTGCCATACTGCAACTTGATATTTTCTCAATAGTTTAAATATTGGCTCACATATTGTTGTCAAGACCTCGAGATATAGTTGAGCCTGCCTTGAAAGACCACAAACTTCTTTCTTTGTCTGTGGTGGTGGCATTTCAACACAACTATGACTTTTTCTATATCAACTTCTATCCCTTTCTAGCTAACCAAAAGCCCTAGTAGTTCACCATATTTTACTCTGAAGGTGGACTTGGCTAGATTTAGTCTAAGTCTGTACTTCATTAGTCTTTCAAAGAGCTTTCTCAGATTATCAACATGTTCTTCTTTGGTCTTTGACTTAACACTCATGTCATCTACATACACCTCGATCTCTTTGTGCATCTTGTCGTGGAACAAAGTTACCATTTCTCATTGGTAGATGACTCCTGCATTTTTCAATCTGATGGGCATGACCTTGTAGCGGAAGGTTCCCCATATAGTGATGAAGGGGGTCTTCTCTATATCTTCATGTTCCATTTTTACTTAGTTATAGCTTGCATATCCATCCATGAAAGAAAATAACACATAATTGGATGTATTATCAACTAAGACATCGATACGAGGTAGTGAAAAATTATCTTTCAAGCATGCTTTATTAACTTCATGAAAATCCACACAATACCTTGCCACCTGTTTTCGGAACTAGGACCACATTGGAAATCCATTCAGGGTACTTGGAAAGGATAATGAGACCAACCTAAAGTTGCTTTTGAACCTTCTCCTTGACTTTTAAAGACAATTATGCTTTCATTTTTCAGAGCTTCTATTTTATAGGAGGCAAGCTAGATAAGAAGTAAAGTACATTATTAAGTCAACTCAAGTTGATAAAGCTACATTTAAGATAATAAAGCGAAATTTTAATAATCTACTAGAAAAGCACTTGTTGATATCATGATAACATGAATACACGCACATTAAAAAAAATTAATTTTGTTAAATTCTCAATCATTGATTTTGAGATAAGAGTCATCATATTAAGAAATAAATTATATCTTTTACTCACTAAAATCATATCATGTATCCTATTTTTTTAGTTTTTAAAAATATATTTTTTATAGAAAGGGTTAAATAAGATACATATTATAATTTGAGTGGTTGAATGAGATATATCCTCTCATCGTATGAGAGATACTTTATTCTCATAAGATAAATGATTATCTCTATCCTAACATTTTATACATTTATAAACTAGCTTGAAGTTTAAACAGTGAAATTATTGCTTTTAGATAAACCATGGCATAAGAAGGAAGAGATGGGAGAAAAGAATGATGAATAATTTTTTTGATGGACAATTGTAATTGTTAGTATTTGTTGTGGGCGAGATTCGAAACCTCAATATTCTTTACTTCACCTCTTCCCCCTAATCATTAAACCACATTATAATTGTATTTTCTATTTCTTTTTTCGAATTTGTTGTAGGTAAAGCTTGAACTCACAACCTCCTTAGCTCCATTTCTTAAACTCTCCACTTTAACTATAAGACTGTATTATGACTTCCAGACAGAGAAATGATTAATAATGCAACTTGAAAAAGACAGAAACCGAGAGAACATACCAATGAGTACATAGGAGAAAAGGTAATTCTTATACATAAATGGGATTTTAGGATAATCTGAACCATCATTCAAAAATTATTATAATATTATATATATATATATATATACTGAATGAAATAATTTTATATTTTATTTCTAAAAAATTAAATATGAAATTGATTTTAATCTTTTTGTTTCATAGTTTCTTATGTTTTTCTAGTTTCTTTTTGACATTTTAAAATACAATACATATTTATAATCTATTTTCCAATTTTGTATTCATCTCTTTTATTCCTTATTTTTTTATTTAAAGTATTTTCCGATGAAAATTTAATTAAGATTAGGATATTCTAATTATACTCCGTATTTGAATGGAAAAAGTATTAATTTAATATAAATTACAAACTAAATATGATTGGTTAGCTTTGAAATTATTGATTTTGATTGTCCTGTTCACTAAATGATTAATTTTTATAATGATTTATTGTGTATTATGTTTTGAGTCTGATCTATCTAAATGATTAATTTTTACCAGAGCAAATTATTCTGATACTTAGAGTTGTAGTGAAATTATAGAAATAATCTCTTTTTGTACCTATATAAACCACTATTATTTATATACATACATTACATTAGTTATTTATGCACGAGAAATAAATGTGATATTTTAAATTAAAAGGAGTAACAAATGTAGTTAAGTTAAACAAAATATGATACATTGTGAAGACAAGTCCAAATAGTATAAGAGTCAACATTTTTTCATTATTTTTGGTCTGTTACAAAGTGCATCAATAAATTCTAAGAAATATTATTTAAATCACTCTTATATTATATTATAATGAACAAAAAATTACGAAAAATGTATTGACTCGTATTAGGAATGACAACAGAGTGGATCAGGGTCGGGTTTGTTCTTACCCAACCTCGAAATTCAAAACCCAAACCCGAATTAAGCGGGATTGAAAATAATGATATCGATCCCGAACCCGTCAGATTTCGGATAAACCGAATCCAATGAGAACCCACATAAAACATATATTAGTTATGATAAGGTTGATATATGTATTTATGTATAATTTTTTAATTTTATATATATATTAATCGGGTTCGGGATGGATTCAGATAGGGTATCAACTATACCAAACCTAAACCTAAAAGTTGAATTCGGGTAAAACTCGAACCCAATCACATCGAGTTTTGTTGTTACCGTAGCTCACAACAATTCTGAATGGCACGAAATAATCGTTACTGGCTGAGTCACGACTAGATCGCTCTCTTTGATTGTGCAAGCAGACTATCAACCACGTCGTCCTTAAGATAAAACAACTCAGTTCTCTATTATACGATTTCTTACTTACACTATAACAATCGCTCTCGAATACACCCACAATATGGCTATCAGTGCCAATTCTCAAATTCCCACAGTATGGCTGCTCGTGCCAATTCTTTCTCCACAATATTGACTACCAACGTGGTCAAATTTGAAGTGCAACCACTTCGATTTGTTTGATATCTCCATGGAAACTTCCCTTGATTTGTGGCTTGCCAATTTGACTATCACATCTTCATACGCCCCCTTGGTTTAATTCGATTTTGATCATTTTATCTTGATGTTCCATGTTCCTAGTTTCCCCATATCTCCACCCTATCTTCTTCCTTGATTCAAGCCATCCTTGAGATTTGACCAACAAGCATGTGCCAAACTTGCATTTGATTTCTAGCCGTGTCATATGACTTCCTAAGCCTAGGTTAATTACTGGGCCACTATTGGACCATATTATAAAGAAATAAATAATTTATTTCCCAACCACAATCCACATGACTTTATTTGAAAATTAAATAATAACACTAAAAATAAATAAAGCTAAGACTACCCATGAGAAATAATTCTCATATATTAAAAACTTAAGCAAATATAAATAAACTAATCTAAAGTTTAAGGACATAAATGCCCTTCCTAATCATGGTTCCCAGGTGGCTCACTAGGGTAAATGATGTCCTTTGTGAGCTTGTCCTTGGAGGATTTGGACCTTACCTAGTTCTAGGGCCCCCTAGGTCTTGAATGACCCTAGAATTAAAGGGTGCCCATAGCTGATTTACATTATCCTCTCCTTCTTGGACTAAATTCGACCTCAAGTTCGATCCACCATTACCTACCTTCTTGACCTTACGACGATCTTGAAAAGAGTGGTTCAGAGGAGAATTTTTTTTTTAGTCTTTAGGGGGGGTGAATCCCTACTTTTCAGCTCGACAACCACCTCCTTTCTCTTCTTTTCACCCTTGCATTCGACCTCAACTTCCTTCTTTTGTCGTTCCAATTTTTCCTTTAGCCTTTTCTAGTCCTCATTAACTTGTTTTAGAGATAATGGACTTAGTACCATCTTACAGCCTTGGTGTATGAAGGTGATTTTGTTGGAGAATCCATCATGAGTGGTCCTCCTATCATATTGCCACGACCTACCAAGAAATATGTGGCCATATTCCATGTTGGCTAGATCACATAACACCTTGTCCACATAACTCCCAATGGGAAAAAGGACCTCAAACTGTTTGTCCACCACCACCTCTCCAACATCACTCAATCATCAGAGACGATAAGGGTTTGGATGTGCCCTAGTCTCAAGGTTGAGTTTTGACACCAACCTTGTACTCACAACATTGGCCCAACTTCCACCATCCACAATCAGGGTGCACACATTGTCTTGTACCAAACATCTAGAGTGAAAAATTTTCTCTCTTTATCTTGTCTCATGTTCCTTGACTTGACTGTTCAGGAGCCTCTTCACCATGAGTATGTCACCTTCTGGTAAGAACACTTCCACCTCATCTCACCTCCACTTGAAGTCTCAAATTGGGACTCCACTCCTCCACTTTTCAACATCATGGTCCTCTTTGTAGAACATTGTGATGTAATATGCCCATGGCTTAGGCATTTGAAGCACTTCAAATCACATCTTCATTTGTTGGACTCCATGGTTGATCTCCCTTGATCATTGGATGAACCCATGACCTCCTTAGTACCAGATGCATTATCCTTGGTTGATTTTCCCTCCTTATTTGGATCCTTCCTCCAATTAGGAGTTTGGAATCGTGCATTAGTTGTTGAAGAGTAGTTAGATTTCCTCCTCTTCAACTATTGCTCCACCTTTGTTGCCTTGTGTACCAGATCCTCCAGTTCAACATATGGCTGCAACTCCACTACATCCTGGATGTCAGGATTGAGTCCATGTAGGAACCTAGCCATCCTCATGGAGATTTGATCTTAGCAAGGCCAATTCCATCTCTTTGTAATAATCATCCAGGATCATGGTTCCTTGGGTCAATTTTTGAAGCTTGTTGTGAAGATCCCTCTAATAGGAACTTGGCACAAACCTCTTCCTCATTGTTGCCTTCATCTCATACCAAGTATATATGAGTTGTTGTCCACATCTCCTTCGATCCTTCTGGTACTGATCCCACCACAATGACATATTCCTGGAACTCCAAAGCTGCCACCCATACCTTTTTTTCCTTAGAATAATTATGGCAGTCAAACACTTGTTCTATCTTGATTTTCCACTCTAGATATGACTCCGGGTTGTTCAATCCCATAAAGGATGGAACTTTCACCTTAATTCCATCTAGATGTTTGAGATCACAACCTCTATCAAGATCCTCATCCCTCATATCTCCTTCATCATCACGCCTATCTCTTCTACGCCTTCTTCTTCTTCTTCTTCTTCTTCCTCCTCCTCCTCTTTCTCTTCTAGTTTCTTTTTGACATTTTAAAATACAATACATATTTATAATCTATTTTCCAATTTTGTATTCATCTCTTTTATTCCTTATTTTTTTATTTAAAGTATTTTCCGATGAAAATTTAATTAAGATTAGGATATTCTAATTATACTCCGTATTTGAATGGAAAAAGTATTAATTTAATATAAATTACAAACTAAATATGATTGGTTAGCTTTGAAATTATTGATTTTGATTGTCCTGTTCACTAAATGATTAATTTTTATAATGATTTATTGTGTATTATGTTTTGAGTCTGATCTATCTAAATGATTAATTTTTACCAGAGCAAATTATTCTGATACTTAGAGTTGTAGTGAAATTATAGAAATAATCTCTTTTTGTACCTATATAAACCACTATTATTTATATACATACATTACATTAGTTATTTATGCACGAGAAATAAATGTGATATTTTAAATTAAAAGGAGTAACAAATGTAGTTAAGTTAAACAAAATATGATACATTGTGAAGACAAGTCCAAATAGTATAAGAGTCAACATTTTTTCATTATTTTTGGTCTGTTACAAAGTGCATCAATAAATTCTAAGAAATATTATTTAAATCACTCTTATATTATATTATAATGAACAAAAAATTACGAAAAATGTATTGACTCGTATTAGGAATGACAACAGAGTGGATCAGGGTCGGGTTTGTTCTTACCCAACCTCGAAATTCAAAACCCAAACCCGAATTAAGCGGGATTGAAAATAATGATATCGATCCCGAACCCGTCAGATTTCGGATAAACCGAATCCAATGAGAACCCACATAAAACATATATTAGTTATGATAAGGTTGATATATGTATTTATGTATAATTTTTTAATTTTATATATATATTAATCGGGTTCGGGATGGATTCAGATAGGGTATCAACTATACCAAACCTAAACCTAAAAGTTGAATTCGGGTAAAACTCGAACCCAATCACATCGAGTTTTGTTGTTACCGTAGCTCACAACAATTCTGAATGGCACGAAATAATCGTTACTGGCTGAGTCACGACTAGATCGCTCTCTTTGATTGTGCAAGCAGACTATCAACCACGTCGTCCTTAAGATAAAACAACTCAGTTCTCTATTATACGATTTCTTACTTACACTATAACAATCGCTCTCGAATACACCCACAATATGGCTATCAGTGCCAATTCTCAAATTCCCACAGTATGGCTGCTCGTGCCAATTCTTTCTCCACAATATTGACTACCAACGTCAGTTCTCGAAATTCTCACTTTGGCTGCCTGTGCCAATTCTCAAGTGCCACAGAAAGAGGGAGAAGATTGTCGAAAATGCGTCGGCGAAATATAAGGGGAGAGAAAGAGAAGTTGAGAGGTAAACGCCTTCAACTTGGTGCAAATTATAATGAGGGAAGGAGACCTCTATTTATAGCTTGAGGCCTCCAACGGCTCTCTAACGACTCTTTCACCAACAACTCTATTACCAACGACTCTATTACCAACGACTCTATCATAATGGCCGAGATTTCCTCCAACGACTCTTTAACGACTCTTTCCTTGTTACATGTGTATTGACTTGGTCAACACCTGGTCCCAGCCCATAAGGCCCCAAAAAATTAAATAAAAATATTAATAAATAAATAAATATTTTATTAAAAAGAATGTTGGGCCGCAACTTAAGGCTTATAAAGCCTTTCAACTTCCTCCTCCAAGCAAAGTGGGACTAGTGAGTTTTTTCATTTCACTTTAAAACATCATTCTTTCAGCAAATTCCAACAATCCCCCACTTGAAATTAAAAAACGATTTCCAGGAATTTCTGTGGTCTCAATAAGATTGTGCATAAAAAAAGGTGTCATGCGACTTGAACCTTTGCATAATGAATAAGATCTAGATTTTACTAGAGTGACTCATAGTCTTGAACTCTATATCTGACATCAAACTACACACAACCTTTTCAAATGTGTATTCTGTAAAGCTCATGCGTTAAAGGTCATGCACGCCTATCCCAGTATAGTGAACACTCAAGAAATTTATGCCCCAAAATTTCATAGGAAGCGGCCCCCACTTCCATATTCACATATATGAGTCTATCAAGAGCACTCCTGTAGCCTAGGTACTCCACTCCAATTAGAGTATATGTCTCATTAAGATTTTAACTCATCCTTACTTTTGCTGTAGGGATCACGCTTCTCATAATTTTATAGCATGTTCATTCTCATATCACTTCACGACTTGTTATTACCCATTGAACCTATTTCTTGGGATCTCTAGTCACTTAGGTCGGGTTACCATCATGAGTGATCCTCGTTCTAAGGGAAATAGTCTCATACTATGAGAAGTATTATGGACTTTCTCTCTAGCTAGTCCTTTCGTCAAAGGATCTTCTAAGTTATTCTCAGTGCGTACATGATCCACTCTAACATATCCTATAGAGAGTAACTCTCTAATAGTGTCGTGCTTATGACGAATTTGTCATTTCTTACCATTATAAAAGCGGTTCTCAATTTTTTAAATAGCCGCAATAATATGACAATATATTAACACAGCTGGAATCGGTTTCCCATAGGGGAATCTCTACAAGCAAGCTTCTCAGTCAACTTGATTCTTCACCAGTTGTTGCAAGTGCTATCATCTTAGCTTCCATAGTAGATTGAGCCAAAATAATCTGTTTCTTTGACTTCCAAGAAACAGCCCCACCAACTATGCTAAATATATAGCCATTCGTTTCTTTGGAATCATCTGAAAGAGTGTTCCAATCATCATCGTTGAATCCTTCTAGGAGAACTGGAAACCTTTGGTAATATAATCCAAGGTTCATTGTTTTCTCAAGGTATCTCATTACCCTTTCCATAACATGCCAATGCTTCACACTAGGTCTACTAGTAAACCTACATAATAATCTCACAACATAGACAATATTGGGTCTAGTGCAATCAGTGGCATACCGAAGACTACCAATGATGCTAGCATACTCAGCTTGCCTTACACCTTCACCAGTGTTCTTAAAAAGTTTTACACTTGGATCATATGGTGTGCTAGCAGGTTTATAGTCAAAGTATTTATATTTCTTTAAGATATTTTCCACATAGTGAGATTGATCCAAATAAATTCCTTCTTTTGACCTAGTAATTTTTATACCAAGGTTTACACTTTCCTCTCCAAGGTCTTTCATATCAAAGTTGTTACACAACAATAATTTCACAGTATTCACAAAATGATTGTTGGAACCAAATATGAGTAGGTCGTCTACATAGAGACATATGATAGTGCAAATGTCATTTTATGATTCGTAATAAATACATTTGTCACTTTCATTCACCTTAAACTCATCCGAGATCATTAAGTCGTTAAAAATTTTATGCCACTGCATAGGTGCTTGCTTAAGACCATATAACGACTTATCTAACTTGCAAACCTTATTGTCTTGCCCATGTATTACAAAACCTTCAGGTAGTTCCATATAGATTTCTTCTTCCAAATCACCATTTAAGAAAGCAGTCTTAACATCCATTTGATGTACTAATAAATTATGTATCACATCGAGTGAAATTAGTACTCTAATGGATGTTATTCTAGTAACAGGTGAAAAGGTGTCGATGAAATCTATAGCTACAAGGCGAGCTTTGTATTTATCCATTGTGCCATCAGGTTTTAGTTTCATTTTCAATATCCACTTACAACCAATTGGTTTGCAACCAGGAGGAAAGTTAGCTAAATGCTAGGTCTTGTCAGACTCTAGAGAATCCATTTCATCATTTATGGCCTCTTCCTATAAATCAACATCCAAAGAAGTCAAAGCTTCTTGGAGAGTTGATGGATCATCTTCCAATGTATAGACCATATAATCAGGTCCATACTATCTAGAAGTCCTTGTTCTCTTACTTCTTCTAGGTTTTATTTCTAACCCATCGTTATTATCATTATTGCTAATCACAGGCATGTTACTAGTTGTTATGCCCCACTATTCCTCAATTTAAAAGGGAATTTCATTTCATTGAAGTATGCATCGTTAGAATCAATGATCATTTTCATGTTAAGGTCATAAAACCTATACGCCTTGTTGTTTACAACATACCCAATGATTACACATTCATAGGGTCTACTTGCGAGTTTAACTCTCTAGTATCCGGATGTAAGCTAGACAACCCCAAGTTCGCAAATAAGACAAGTTTGGTTGTCTATTCTTAATAATTTCATAGGGGAAATTTTGCTTTGAGCCTTGCGGACTCTATATAGCACATAACATATAGTTAATAAAATTTCACCTCACCAAGAAGGCGTTGCACCAGAAATTGACATAATAGCTACAACTAATTCAGTCAAAGTTCTATTCTTTCTTTCAGCTTTACCATTCACTTTTGGTGAATATGATGTAGTTGTTTCATGAATAATGCCATTTAATTTATAAAAATAATTAAACATGTTAGAGTCATACTCAGTGCCTCTATCTCTACTAAGTTTCTTTATTTTCTTGTTGAGTTGATTTTTAATTTCAGTTACATATAACTTAAACATGTCAAGTGCTACACTTTTATTTTTCATAAGATATACATAAGTAAAATCGGAAAATTCATCAACAAAAGTGATAAAATGACGTTTACCATTTCCAGTTAACGTTCCATGTAATTCACATATATCTGAGTATATTAAATTTAAAGGCTCAAATTCTTGCATTACTGATTTATGAGATTTTTTTTGAAATTTTCGCTTGCAAGGGCAATGATGAGGTATATTCTGACACCTCATCCACTTCGGATGATTCACCTCCTTATGATGTATTGTATGATGCTTATGTCGAGTTGCATGATGAATTAAAGAAATTGGCTAGAATTAACATTGATAGGAAAAGGATAATCCTAATAAACGAACAAAAAATAAGCCAATTGCAAAAAGAATTAGATGAATTAAAACTGGAAAATGAAACTTTAGATCTCATCTACTCCTGTAGCTCATGTAACTGCTCTGCTAATAACTTATGTCAAAAACCTGTCTGTGAGACTTGCGAGACTTTGCAAGAGGACAATTTTAAACTAAATGAAAAACTCACACGTCTCACAAACAGTAAACTGCAATTAGATAACCTGCTTAATCAAACTAGAAATGTTGGTGATCGAACTGGTCTAGGTTATACTCGCACT
>NC_032009.1:4547588-4547887 GCF_001865875.1 Lupinus angustifolius | reverse complement strand
TAAGCAAAAATCAACCCAAAATAAGATCAAATCTCTAATTCCAATCTTCTTTGTCTTACTCAACCTTTTATTCACTTTTGTTTCTCTTTTTTTTGTTTTTCTTTTTCATTTTCGTTTTTTTTTTGTATTTTTAAAGAACACTTATGTACACAATTGTATTAACCATCATTAAGATATACCCAAAAATCCACAAGATTTGAAGAACAATGCACCCTTTCTTACTTAATACCCATTCCCAAAACAATTCCAAAGCTCCAAAATTCCCTAAGGTTAGGACAATCATGGTTTTTCACTTATAA
>NC_032009.1:4546803-4547488 GCF_001865875.1 Lupinus angustifolius | reverse complement strand
CAATTGTTTCAACCTCTTAATTCTCAAAAGCAACTTGACATACAAAAATGCATGGATTCATACAACAAGATATCAAGACTTAAGTGAATGAAAGTATGGGAGAAAATGCCCAAGCCTAAGCAAAACCTAAAAGTCAAAGAAAAACATGCATCAACAAAACCTACAACCTACAATAGTCTCCCCCCCACACTTAAACTGCACATTGTCCCAATGTAGCACAATTAGAAAGTCCAGACATACATGTCAATCAATAGAATTGGACAAGTGCAATAAAAAGTAGAAAAGAGAAAGAAAATCTCCCTGATTCATTAAGGGAGGAAAGTGGGTTCAACCAATGAGTCCTCCTCCACAAGTTCATCCACTAAGGAAGGATTTGTGAGGAAAGGCTTGAGGTGATGCCCATTAACCTTGAAGCCCTTATATGTGAATTCACTTTTGATTTCTACAACACCATAATAAAACACATTAGTAACAACAAAATGACCAATCCACCTAGAACGAAGCTTACCATTCATGAGTCCAAGCCTAGAGTTGTACAACAATACTTTTTTACCAACCAAAAATTCCTTTCTAGAAATCAAGTTATCATTGAATCTTTTGGTCTTCTCTTTATAGAACTTAGAGTTCTCATAGGCTTCTAAGTGGATCTAATCAATTTCATTCAATTGGAGCTTTCTTTCTTCAC
>NC_032009.1:4546158-4546703 GCF_001865875.1 Lupinus angustifolius | reverse complement strand
CCAAAGAGCATCCTCAAGTCTGTTGCTCCAATCCTTTCTGTTAGGCCGCACCATCTTCTCCAAAATCCTCTTTATCTCTCTGTTTGAAATCTCAGCTTGCCCATTACATTGGGGGTGATAAGGTGTGGAAACTCTATGAACAACCCCATATTTCTTGAGCATAGCTGGCATGGATCTATTGCAAAACTGGGTGCCTTGGTCACTAACAATGGCTCTGGGTATGTCATACCTGCAAAAATTGTGAGACTTAACCAAATCCATAACAACCCGAGCATCATTAGTCCTGGTGACCTTAGCTTCCACCCATTTAGAAACATAATAAACAGAAAGTAGAATATAGTAAAAGCCAAAAGAAACAGGAAATGGACCCATGAAATCAATACCATGAAATCAATACCTCACCTCACAAAACAACATAGGTTGTTGAGGCATCTCTTGTCTCCAAGAAAGGGTATCACCTGCTCTCTGACACTGCTCATAAGTGCTACAAATCCTTCTCGCATCTTTGAAGATGGTGGGCCAATAAAATCTAGAGTCCAACACCT
>NC_032009.1:4543765-4546058 GCF_001865875.1 Lupinus angustifolius | reverse complement strand
CTAAACTTATCTAGAGCAAATACAATAGGTAAAAGCTCTTTTTCAGTTGTGATGTAATTTGCTTGTGCAGTATCTAAAGTCCTAGAAGCATAATAAATTACCCTAGGCAGTTTGTCCACTTTCTGAGCAAGGACAGTCCCCAATGCATAATTAGAAGCATCACACATCAGCTCAAAAGGGATTGTCCAATCAGGTGTCTAGATAATAGGAGTGGTGGTCAAGGCTGTCTTGAGGCAATCAACTGCCTCCATACATCTCTCATCAAAATCAAATACCACCTCCTTTTGCAACAAGTTGCATAGTGGAAGAGCATTCTTGCTAAAATCTTTAATGAACCTACGATAGAAACCTGCATGACCAAGAAAAGAACGAATCTCTCGAACGCAAGAGGGGTAAGGCAATTGTGAATGAAATAACATCTATCTTGGTAGGGTCTACCCCGATTCCCCTATTTGAGATCACATGCCCCAAAACTATGCCTTGCTCTGCCATGAAATGACATTTTTCGTAATTCAGAACAAGGTTAGTTTCGATGCATTTATGAAGAACTCTATCCAGACTATCCAAACATGCATCAAATGAAGATCCATAAACTGTAAAATCATCCATTAACACCTCTATGAAATTCTCTAAAAAATCACTGAAAATGCTCACCATACACCGCTGGAATGTACCAGGGGCGTTGCATAGGCCAAAAGGCATCCTCCTATAGGCAAAAGTGCTAAAGGGGCAGGTGAATGTGGTCTTCTCCTGATCCTCAGAAGCAATATGGATCTCGAAGTACCCAGAAAAACCATCGAGAGAACAATAATGAGATTTACCTGCTAAGCGCTCAAGCATCTGATCAATAAATGGTAAAGGAAAGTGATCCTTTCTTGTTGCTTGGTTGAGCCTCCTATAATCAATGTAGACTTTCGAACTGTTCTGCACTCTCGTAGGAATCAACTCATCTTTCTCATTTCTCACTACTGTAATTCATGTCTTCTTTAGAACCACATGAACTGGGCTGACCCAATGACTATCAGAAATGGGATATATAATCCCAGCTTGTAAAAGCTTTGTGACCTCTTTCTTCACAACCTCAAGGATGACTGGATTGAGTCTCCTTTGTGGTTGTCTCACTGGTTTAGCTCCATCTTCCAAGAGTATCTTATGCATGCACATAGATGGGCTATTACCAGGAATATCAGCTAAGGTCCAACCAATTGCCTTCTTATGCTTCTTCAACACTTGCAACAACTTCTCCTCTTGATCAACATCAAGGGAGGTGGAAACAATAACAGGAAGCTTCTCATCATCCTCTAAGTAATCATACTTGAGGTTTTTAGGCAAAGGTTTAAGCTCCAATACAGGTGCCTGCAAAACAGATTGAACCAAAGTAGCAGACATAGATTCTACAACTTGTACCTAAACAAGTAAATCAGATTGTTGTATGATGTCTGCAGAGAAATATGCAGAAACTCATCAATACAAGAATTACACATTTGCATCAACGCAAGAATTACAAGTGTATGAGTCTATCAATGACATAGAATCAAAATCATTAAGGAAATCACATATATGCTTATTAGTTAACTCATAAAGTAAATCAATATGAAACACATAATGGTCCTCAGATGGATGCTTCATAACATCAAAAATATTAAATCGGACAACATATCACCAAACTCCATAGATGGTGTTCCAGCGTGGACATTTATCTTGGTTCGAGCTGTTCTAAAAAATGGCCTCCCCAAAATGATAGGAACTGTGTTACGGGAGGATCTCTCTTCCATATCGAGAATATAAAAATCAGCAGGAAAAATAAGTTCACTAACCCGAACCAAGACATCCTCTATCAAACCAGCAGGATAAGCAGCACTTCTGTTTGCTAATTGAATCACTATCCCAGTGGGTTGCATAGGTCCAAGTGAAAGAGACATGAAAACAGACATAGGCATAGCATTAATTGAAGCACCTAGATCTAGCATGGCATTCTCAAATTTGTTTTTACCTATTATGCAAGGTACAATAAATGTACCTAGGTCCTTACATTTTTCAGGAATGTGAGGAACAGGTTTACCTATTAGTGCTGAAACATTTATGCCCAAGCTGATCCTCTCATTACCTTTGAGCCTCCTCTTGTGAGTGCACAACTCTTTTAGAAATTTTGCATATCTTGGAATTTGTTTGATTGCATCAAGTAAAGGTATGTTCACCTCTACCTTTCTAAATGTGTCCAAGATCTCCTTGTCTACCTCTTCCATCTTCTTACTTTGAATGGGTCTTGGAGGAAATGGAAGAGGAATGGAAG
>NC_032009.1:4542907-4543665 GCF_001865875.1 Lupinus angustifolius | reverse complement strand
CAAGAATTTGTTCACTAGTGTTCTCAGTCTCTTTTAAAACCGGTTGCTTCATTTTTGATGCAGCTAGATCAACTTCAATCTGTTTGCCTGACCTTAGAGAGATGCCACTCACATTCTTCGGGTTGACCACAGTTTGGGAAGGCAACTTATCAGAATTCTGAGAGTACAATGTGTTTAATGAAGTAGCCATGTGTCCCATCTGGGTGGTCAAATTCTGAATGGATGACTCTTGTCTCTGAATGGAAGCTCTGGTCTCTTGCTGGAATTGCATATTCTGCAATGTCATTTGCCTCACTAGTTCTTCTAATGAAGGTTCACTAGATGTATGAGCAGGATTGCTATTCACTTGTTGTTGCCTCTGCTGTTGGATTAGGGGAGGCACATATGGTCTATTTTGTGCAGCCTTATTATTCTGAAATGGTGGCCCTGGATGAGGCTGTGAAGGATCAAACCATCTAAGATTCGGATGATTCCTCCAACCAGGGTTGTATCTTCTTGATGAAGGATCATAATTCTATTGCAGTTGTTGAGGTCTGTTGTTGTAAATATTTGCAGCATAGGCCTCAGGATGGTCACCAGTTTTGGGCTCCAAGAGAGAAGGACAAACATCAGCATGATGGTCAGTTGCGGTGCAAATGCCACAAACTCGTGCTGCAAGTGGAGGTTTCTGCTAATTCATAGCAAGTTGAGTGACCAAGGTAGCAAGGGAGTCAAATTTTTTCTCAAGTTTATCTTGCCTCACCGAATCTGTCCCAACA
>NC_032009.1:4541282-4542807 GCF_001865875.1 Lupinus angustifolius | reverse complement strand
AAATATTGTAGGAGGAGTTGTTCAGAGATATGATGATGGGGGCCACTTGCACATAGTCTCTTGAATCTCTCCCAATATTTATATAAACCTTCTGCATGTAGTTGTCTAATTCCAGAAATATCTTTTCTGATTGCAATGGTCTTGAAGGCAGGAAATAATTTTTCAAGGGAGATTCTCTTCAGGTCATCCCAACTAGTAATAGAATCAGGGGCCAAGTAATACAACCAATCTTTTGAAGCGCCCTCAAGTGAATGTGGGAATGACTTCAAACGTATGTGATCCTCTTGGACATCACAAGGCTTCATGATGGAACATACAATGTGGAACTCCTTAAGATGCTTATGAGGACATTCACCTGCAAGTCCATGAAACTTAGGCAACAAATGGATTAATACAGTTTTGAGCACATATGGCACATCCTCATTGGGATACTGGATACACAAGCTTTCATACGTGAAATCAGGTGTAGCCAGCTCCCTTATTGTCCGCTCACGTGGGATTGGAGGTGGTTCACCCACATTTTCAGAGTATGCAACAGAATGCACAGAAACAGCAGAATCAGTATCACTATCAGGTAGATTAACACTAAGATGAAAAGACTCACTATCTAAATTTAAATTCCTAACTTGTCTAACCAAACTAGGAAATGTTCCATCAATTTCAGGATTTATTGGATGCAAAGAGTTAGGATTTGCCCTAGTCATGCACTAAATACAACAGTAAGAAGCATGTAGGGCAGTAAGGGAAATACATATTAAGTTTCAGTAACCAACTAAAACTTTGCATCAATAAAATCCTAATACCATAGGAAACATACAAAAAAAGATTCAGGACAAAACTCAAAGCCTAACTAATTTAATTAAATGCAACAAAATCAAAACAATTGGAAAAATAAACTTGTAAAATAAAAAAGAAATAGTAAACATACTCTTTTTGGATTTTCTGGTGGACTTCTACAGATGTAGTATGTAGAGAAAGAATCCTTGGATTTTTCTACCCCAAATGCATATATAATATGTCCAGTTTTGATCAATGATTCAAAAGTTATGCCAAAAATATAAAACTAGTCACTACTTGTTTGTATCTCACAACCAGCAACAAGTTGATTGACTATGATGCATCCAGTATTCAATATGTGATGGAAGAAGTGTGGAAACAAAGTTTCATGCAAAAATTCCAACCACAGCTGTATTAACCAACATACACCCGAATCAACCAACATACACCCGAATCAACCAACATGCAAATAACTAAACAAGACAACAAACAACAAAAAAGTGAATGCTACAAGCAGATTTTGAAACCCAAATAGAATGGTTATTCTAAGACACACACTAAACTATAGTAAGAATCTTTGACAAGAACCAATAATTCCCGGCTGCGGCGCCAAATTTGATCGAGGTCGTACCCGATACAAATAATATAATAATCAAAAACTGCAGTACTAGGAAGTGACTCCTAGGTCGTTTCCCAAGGGCTTCAAACACCTTATATTCACAAACACAAGGGGGGGGGGGTTTTGTTG
>NC_032009.1:4529366-4541182 GCF_001865875.1 Lupinus angustifolius | reverse complement strand
ATTTGTTGAGAATCAATTAACTAAGCGATAATCAATTTAAAGTTCCAGAACCTAAACCTCAAACTAGGCGAAATCAGTATGAGCATGAAACGATTAACAAATTCACACGAACTAAGCATTCATGCACTAGGGAGAGTAAATCAACTAAGTGAAGATAAACTCAACCAACCAGTTTCTAAGCAATGGAATTAAGCAAACCATATTCAGAAATAAGATAGAAGAAATCAACAATAAAGAAACCGAAAATGCATTAATAACAAAACCTTAAGAGTTGTGATACATTACCAAAGGAACTTAGTCCAGAAATTTAGCCTTCATGGCAATGGAAGAACAAACCGAAAATGAAAAAATAAAGAATGAGTGAAACCCTAGTAGAGCAAAAAGAGGGAAAACGGAAAAATGTGTCCTTTTCAAAGTGAAGCAAAGTAAAAGTGTGTTTGTTTGGAGTGGGGAATCCGAATTTAACCCCTCCAACACACATAAAACCGAATTGGACCTAAACACTAAACAATGGGCCCAAAGCCAAATTACAATAAAACTAACTCCTAAATTAAAAATACAATCTTCACTTCCACACATATTCTCGACTTCCATAATGCCCAAAATGCCATTGGTGTCAAATGTGATGTGAAAATGATAATAGATTTAATCATGCCAAATAATACCAAATTAACTCATTTTAGGAATATTAGTCCAATAAAGTCTAAAACACTAAACCATGTGAAACAAAGTCAATTAGGCACCAAGAATCATCAATCATGCTAAATTAAGGTTATGAATAGTGTGTAATATATTGCTCATCATTATCCCTATATTATGCAGGGAATCAAAGCTACATAGTTCTTAGAGTAGAAAAAAGTTTGTTTGTTGTATTAATTTTATTATGTTTTAGAAAAAATATGGAGTTAGATCTCAACTAATATTCTTGTTAATATGAGTGAAGTATAACACATGTGTCTGATACTGCACCTCATATTAGGGATTAGTTAGGATTTTATCACAATTATTTAAAATATTTTAGATTTATTAAAAAAACATTGTAGCAATTATTCGTAAGTCTTAAGAAAGTGAAGTGTAATCCAAATGTTTCTCACCACATCATACCTTAAAATTAGGATTATTTAAAAGATTTTAGATTTATTGAAAAAACATTGTATCAATTATTCCTAAATTTTAAGAAAGTGAAGTACAATCCTTGTGTTCTACATTCTATTAATTTTATTGGATAGATTTCTAACATGTTAACAATCACTAAATAAACGCCTGAAATTCAGGAGATCAAAGAGCACAGTCCAAAATTCTCGATCTGCTCCCATGTAGGCCTATGATGCTATAGAGCGGAGGAGAGATACTCCAGATCATGGCTCCTTGGATGATATAGATTCTGATATATTGCTTGTGCTAGGTACTCTATTTTTCTAGCTTTTTGTGTTAGGATTTTTGTGTATTTGTTTTTTAGTGGGGTGATTTTGGATTATTGTGTGTGAAAGATAATGTCGAGAGAAGAAAATGATTGATGAATGAGTTTTTTGATTGAGAGGATTATTGTTTGATATAGAAGATTATCTTTTTTGGATTATTGTGTAGAAAATAATATCTAGAGAAGAAAATGATTGAAGAATGAATTTTTGATTGAGAAGATTGTTAAGTATTATTAAAAATAGATGTTGGATGAATGATTTTCTAGATGAATTTTGATGGATTTTGGATGTTGAGATTTTTTGGGTGATTCTGATTTGTTAGGAAAGAAAAAAATGGTGGTTGGT
Source organism: Lupinus angustifolius (assembly GCF_001865875.1). Lineage (NCBI taxonomy): Eukaryota > Viridiplantae > Streptophyta > Magnoliopsida > Fabales > Fabaceae > Lupinus > Lupinus angustifolius. The sequence goes on along the minus strand of NC_032009.1, from coordinate 4,539,416 downwards.
AATGGGAAGCTAACTTTATTATTTATAGCATTTTGAATTACCACATGTACCAAATCTCCCATTTACTTTATTGGAGAGAAAATATGATGAAATTTGATTCTTAACTTAGAAAGTGATTTTAAGATTTTGGCAGATAATTCAAAATTTGAAATTTGAAAAAGAGTTAATTAAAAATGATTTTACACAAAAATATCATTTTAATAGAAAATATTCAGAAATACATATTTTATTTTTGTTCGTTATTTTTGAAAATGTCTTTTGGACCAGACAAAATTAGGTGTTGACATTACACTTATCACATTTTTTTTTAAAAGATTACATTTATCTCTCCTGTAAAGGTAACCTGCATGACATATGTATATAAGATAAGAAGGTTTGTGTAGCTATAGAAAAAGGGAGATGTGATTTATGTTATATCAGTAAAATTCAGGAGTGCGAGTGTAATTTACTCTTTTATATTGATTTATTGTAAATCATTTTGAATCATGTTTATCTTTTAAGGCTCTACTAGGTCCCAAAATGATCAAAAAATCAAGAATTTGATTCCTATGAGCTACACTTGTTGGGAAGGATAGTTACGTACCAAAAATGATTAGTTCTTTATCCAAAAAGGATGAGGGGGTGCTCTTGGTAATACAAAAAAAAACATTTAACAAAGTAGATTAAGAAAATAATTAAAATTTGATATATTTTCATATTTTGGTATAAAGATAATATATTGAGAAAATAATTTAGAATAATTAAGGAGGAATATTACATATAAGAAAAGAGGAAAAAAGTGTACAATATACACTATCACTAATCATTCATTATTCATATTCAATATTAGAGAAAAAATGTATACACTGTCATTATATTATTTACCATTCATGTTTAATAATCATTAAATTTTCATACAAATGAATAGTAAATGATAGACAAAACATATTGTTAAACATATTTTTAGTTAGAGTTAATTAGTCTTTATTTTCCATGTATAAATAGTTTACTTTCATTGTAAACTATCATTGACTCATTTTCATTCAATACTAAAATCCAATCATTCAATGAATGAAATTCATATTTTCTTTCTGCTCTTGATTTTTAATATGGTATTAGAGCATAATTATTTCTCTTGATTACTTCCACTTATGTTTCTTCTATTTCAAGATTCAACAAAGAATCATCATTCTCCATCGTCTCCATGCACTTTTTGAAAAGATCCATCCACACCTCGCTCCTTTCTCATTGTCGGATCTAAATCATCATCAAGATTACCATCAAGGAACTCAAGCTTTGGAGAAAAAATTTAACAGCGGGAAGTTCTTGCATCCTTGAGTTCATACTTTGGGTAGGAAAGAGAGGATTGAAGATGCTGCAAGAAAATTCGTTGCAGTCAGTTTGGAGGAGAAAATCAAGTTCCTTGCAAGAAAGGAATTTATCATGCCACCGTGGAATGAGAAAATCAACAAGCTGCATCAATGAACAAGATGATTCCACAATGTTGAATCCAAGTGAAAATATTATAACTCAACAAGGGAAGATGATGAAAACAACAATATGCAAAATTTAGGACAATAAAGAAAACATCAATTTAATAGTGCAAGATGTTGATATTGATCATATACCAATTAGTCCAAAGCCTAATTTGAAGCTATCAAGCTATAAAACAAAGAAGAAGCAAGAAATTGGTGTAGAGCTCTTCTCCAAAGATAGTAATGCAACTTCAACATTTCTATTTCACAAATTATGTGTGGTTTCCTCCCTCTCTATTCTTCTTTCTTGGCTAGAGTCATCTTTCTAAGAACTTGTTTTTTTTTAGGTGCATCATTCATATACTGAAGTTGAGGATGAAATTAGTGAATACCACAAGATTTGCATGCCCTAAAGTCCAAACTCATCAACTACAAAAAATAAGTCCAAATTCATCAACTACAAAAAATAAGTCCAATCTCAGCTACAACCCAAAATATCCACACCTACATATGAGATTCTTTAGATTTTCTTATCACATAAATTATACATTATTTTCTTATTTTTTATCAATTACTCCCAATTGCCCTTATTTTGTTATACTCTGTTTTCTTTACCCCTCTCATTGAACACACAACATTTTTATAATGTGTACTTTTTTCCTCATTGAAGCAATATATTATGATCAAAATTAAGATCCATTACTTTTCTCTCTTTCATCCATCATGGTTGGATGAAACTGCTTCTGCCATATGGTGGTTAAACATCGTTATTGCTCCACATTATGATTTCAAGACTGAGAGATAGAGATTCGCTCAACCGCAAGAAGAAATATTATAATATATCATCATATTCAACACGATCATTTCAAGCTTGGAATGCATGATACTAAGACATATTCAACACGATCATTTCAAGTTTGGAATGCATGATACTAAGATGTTAAATATATTTTTAGTTAAAGTTAGTTAGTCTTTATTTTTCATATATAAATACTTTACTTTCATTATAAACTATCATTGACTCATTTTCATTCAATATTCAAATCCAATCATTCAATGAATAATCTAAATAAATAGAAAATATTATACTGTAAAAATCTTTAAGTGGATAAATATTACAATCATTAACATAAAAAAAGAAAGAAATAATGAAAGAAAATGTATATAAGCTCATAACTAATTTTCCATTGTTTGCCTTCTTTAGAACTCATTTGACTTCTACCCATTTAAAGAATCAGCAATACTATCATCATTTCCTTTCAACACTTCAGAATTCTCCAACCCGATGCGATGGCTAGAAACAAGGTACCATTTTTTTCTTCATTTCCATCAATCCTATTACTATTATTATTATTATTATTATTATGTTCATTCTCATTTGGGTTTAGGGTTTTTCTTTCTTATTCATCCACTCCTCAATGCATTAATTAAAATTAGGAAGCATTGCTTTTGTTGATTGATGTGGGACCATCAATGCATTCTGTTCTTCCTCAACTTCAAAAAGTTTGTTCTATGCTTCTGCAGAAGAAGGTATTTCCATTCACCTTTTTTTTTTTTGTATTTTCTAAGGGCCTGTTTGGATGGAGTGGAATTGTTTTGAATGGAATTAAGGGAAACTTATTCTTATAAAAGAATAATAATAAAAAAATGATCTATGGTACTTTCAAATTTGTTTGGCTGGTTTTTTATAACAACAAAAAAACAGAAGCTGCAAAAAAGCTGAAAGTCAACTTTTTTGAGAAGCTATAGTTTTCAGCTTCTCAAAATATTACTAGAATATATTTTTTAGAATTAACCTTTTAAGGCTAAACAAACTAGCCCTTATATCTCATTTGTGCTTTCCATTTTACCAAAAAATATGAGATTCAACTTTTTTTGAGAAGCTATAGTTTCTAGCTTCTCAAGAAAAAAACAAAATCACTTTTACCAAAATTCACTTTAATAAGCCTAAATAAACCGGCTCTATATCTCATTTTATGCCTTTAATCTTAAATTATTCTTTATTTTGTGGGACTAAGGCTTGATTGTTATTGTAATGTTAAATTTTTTTCGTAAAAGAGAATATTTAATTCAAATGATTTTTTGCCTCCTTTCCCATTATTGCAATCCTCCATCCAAGCATACCCTATGAGCTACTATGACATGACCACTTTTTATATATGTGCAGCTTATCTATACCAAATATGATGAGGTGGGAGTTGTCTTATTTGGAACAGAAGGTACTTTAATCTTTTATGATGAAAATTGAAATGCATGATTTTGACTTGGTATTTGTTGTTTTCATCATTGATTGATTGTCATGTGGTGAAAAAAATTTCTTCGCTGAAAATTGTTAGTTATCCGCAATGCAAATATGGAGAATAAGAAATCAGTGATTCTTTCTTGATCATCTTTGATGCTCAGTTATCATAAAAAATCTTTGCACTGTTGATTGTGCTGAGTTTTTGCCATTTTGATTTTAAGTTGTTATGGTTACTAATTACAGTACTGCAATGTGTTGCTGGGAGATTTCTGCTTACACTTTTCTATTTGTTCCCCCCCTCCTCCTTCTAATTTAGTTATATTCCTTTATTTTATTTGATTAAAGACCTCCCTCACCTATATTCTATGCTATTATTTTTCAGACACAAATAATGACCTTACTACAGAAGTCGGCGGGTATCAACATGTTGTGGTATTGAAAAATATTAAAGTTGTGGATGGAGATATTGTTGACGCCTTACAAGAACTCCCTCGAGGAACTGTTGACGGTGACTGTATCCACAACATTCTCGCATTTATATTCTCGAAGTTCTCACCTGTTAAATTAATATTATTATTATTATTTCTCAAGAAATTTGTATTTGAATCACTTTTGACCAATATTCCAACATTATAATAGACACTACCTGCTTACTGCAATTAACTAGACCCATCTTTCATTAAAATTATCCCCTTTAGCAAGCTTTTTTCTTTTCGCCTAAAACATGTAGATTTGTGTTTCCAAATTTTACAGTTTAATACTTGGTGCAATTTTTATTCCCCCCTATTTTTATAGTAATTGGCTATATATCTGCAATTCTTTACATAAACAAATAATTTTGCTTCCATTATACAATTTACTTGCTTCATTATGGATAATGATTTTGTATTTCACTTAATTTTCATCAATGACTTTTTCTTGTAAGGTGTATGATTAGTAATGGTATAATGAGTTAATCTTCTCCTGGCTACTATTCTGTGTGACTTATTAAAATTTAAGGGATGTAACCTGTAGCATACTTCGTAGGGTTAGGTATTCAATTTTCAAGAGGAGGTTTATCCCTTCCTCCAGCTGTGAATTTTATGTTATCAAATGTCTTTTACCCTTTTCCGGATTCCTTGACTTTTCGATATTAGTCCTTGATGCTGTCATTGTTGGTATGGATATGCTGATAAAAAAGTTTGGAGAAACTAGCAAGGGCAAAAAACGTCTCTGTCTTATTACAAATGCGCAATGTCCAATAAAGGATTCTTTTGAAGGAACAAAAGAAGAGCAAGTTACCACCATTGCTAAACAGATGACTGTTCATGGTATGAGAATGGAAAGTATAATTCTGAGAGGAAAACTTATTCAAGATGCAAATAAAAAAATAATGGATGAGAATGACCGTTTGTTAAATATCTTTTCAAAGGAAACATCAACTAGGTTATTGTATGTGGAGGATTCAGTTTCATTATTTGGTGCTCTTAAGACCCGAAACGTAACACCATCTTCAATTTTCAGAGGGGATCTTGAATTAAGCCCAAAACTGAGGATTAAGGTGAGATCTGTGGTATGATATGAAATTTAATTTCCAGGCACATCATGTATTACAGCTTATGAATCATCTGTCATTTCATGTTTTTCTGGTTATCATGTCTTAATTTGATATTAAGATTGTTATGCCATCTTACTAACTTTCTTTGAATGATTATCGAATGCTCCAAGTTTGAGTTGTCCATGGACAATTTGAATCTTTATCACTAATCAAATCGAATATTTTGAGTCAAGGTGAAAGGGGAAGGGTATAACCATCGTTGTCTCATGCATCTGCATCATAATATTTCACATCATATTTCTTTCTCTCCTGCTTCATTTCTTAGTACTCCAATTTTTTTGTTATATTCTGCTCTAGAATAGAAAATATAATTCATTTTAAGGTTATGTATATTAAACTGTGTGCATGGAATTTCATTTGACATTTAAAGATTACATTATTATGGTATCCATAATTATCATTTTTCTCAGTCCAGCAAGTGGGCGGTCCCTGCATATGTACTTATCCTATTGATTTGTCTAATAAAAATCATTGCAGAAATGGTCTTTTTGTTTTCATGAAAACTTTAATGATAATCAGGTAATGGTATACAAGAAAACAGTTGAAGAGAAGTTTCCAACTCTGAAGAAATATTCCGATAAAGCTCCTCCAAATGATAAATCTGCCACACACGAAGTCAAAGTAGATTATGAGTACAAGAGTTCTGAAGATAATGATAAAGTTGTCCCTCCAGATCAAAGGATTAAGGGTTATCGATATGGGCCTCATATTGTTCCTATATCTGCTGCTGAATGGGATGCTGTTAAGTTCAAACCGGAAAAGGGTGTAAAGCTTTTAGGATTTACTGATTCTTCGAACGTATTAAGGTATGATTGTATCTTATACACTTGAATAGAGTATATTTGGTTTGAATTTGTTACTGGACATTTGCTGACTCTTTACTTGTCTTTTTGTCCTACAATGTCTACTAAAGACAGCAGTACATGAAAGATGTCAATATTTTCATAGCTGAACCAGGAAATACAAAAGCCATTCTTGCCATTTCTGCACTGGCAAGGGCTATGAAGGAAATGAGTAAGGTGGCAATATTACGTTGTGTTTGGAGACAAGGACAAGGAAATGTTGTAATTGGGGCCTTGACACCGAATGTATCTGATAGAGAAAATATTGTAGGTTATTTGTGTCTGTTTCCTGTATACTTTAATTTTACTGAATTCATTTCTGGATCTGCATTTTTTAATTAATTTCTATGTTTTCTAATTATGCTGTGCAGCCTGATTCATTTTACTTCAACGTACTTCCCTTTGCCGAGGATGTCCGGGAGTTTCAGTTTCCTTCTTTCACTAATTTCCCGCCATCATGGCAGCCCAACGAACAACAGCTAGAGGCAGCGGCTAACTTCATAAAAATGCAGGATCTTGCACCACAGGGGAGTGAAGAAGTTTTGCTACCCGACTTTACTCCAAATCCAGTCCTAGAGGTGCATATTTCAATTTACATTTTAGACATTCAGATTTTCTTGAGTGATGATATTCTTACCATTTTTTCTCCTACACCATTTTTTACACCTTACATTTCTTTCTTTCTATCTCATCTCTCCATTCTCTCCCCATCTCTCTCTTCCCTGAACCTTATACACCCCAAAAATGGGTGAGTGTTGGAGAAAACATTTTATTTTATTTTTGTCATGTAATTGTTGCTTAAACCCCGAATATGCGTTTAAGCATGCATTGTATTCACTATAGTTAGTACTGGATGCTGTAAGATATAAGAAATTATGTTATTCCTTGCTACCCCCCTTATACATTTTTGCATGGGCTTTTTCAGCGCTTTTATCATTATCTTGAGCTGAAATCCAAGCATCTGGATGCTGCAGTACCCCCTCTTGATGACACACTCAAGAAAATCACAGAGCCTAACACTGACCTACTTTTGCAAAACAAATCTGTGATAGACACATTTCGTAGGTCATTTGAGCTAAGGGAAAATCCCAGAGTAAGAATGTGTGTTTTACACATTGCCCTTATTCCCTACAAATAGCAAATATCTTTTACATTTGAACTGTTTTGCAGCATAAAAAATCAAGGCGTTTATTACGAGAAAAGTGGTCTGTCTCTAATGAAGAAGAGGGTAAAGGGGGCATCACTGCTCAGCCTGCCAATCTCATTGAATATACATCTACTGTTAAAGTTGAAAACATTTGGGATCTGACTCCAGTCCATGACTTTGAAGCCATGATTTCTCGTAGAGATAGTCCAGACTGGGTTATAAAAGCAATTAAGGACATGAAAAACAAAATATTTGACCTGGTAGAGGACTCCCATGAAGGTGATAACTATCCTAAAGCACTGGAGTGTTTAGTCGCGCTTCGCAAGGGTTGCATCCTTGAGCAGGTAACCCATCTCTCTACCTCACACATAAAAGACAGTTAGGGGATTTTCCCTGTTTAACCTGTAATTTATCTATTTTGCCTCTTTGAATATCTTTGTTATACCTGCCTAGGATTCTTTGTTGTGTTTTAGATCCATAATAACATGAAATTCACATTTTTTATCTGAAGGAACCAAAACAGTTCAACAATTTCCTTCGGCATCTTTGCAATTTCTGTCAAGAGAAAAACCTTCGCAGTTTCTGCGAATATCTTGATTCCAAGGGACTCGCCTTGATCTCCAATACAGAAGCTGCAGACAGGTTTTTTTGTTTGTTTGCATTATCTCTTGTTTTGCTTGCTTGATTCCATTCAGCAAGTGGTTCTTTATTCTTTATCAGATCATAATTTGTTATTTGGTTTCACTTTTCAGTGAGGTTTCTGATGTCGAAGCAAAAAATTTCCTAGTGAAACATGAACCAGAAGTTGAGTGACTCATTCACTTGATATGCCAAAAATATCTGAGAGCTTTAAGTACCGGATATGATATGTCAAAGCCAGACAACTAGTATCCCTAATGTTCTTACAGTTCCTTAGGCTATGTTATCTGTTGCAGGTGTAGTTTTTATATGCTTGTAAATGTATCATGAGTAGAAGTTGAAAAACAACTGCTAAATAGGACATGCAGTTGTATGGTGAATGTTAACTTGCATGTCCAAAATTCCATGAACTAATTTTATTCACATTAATATAGCAGTGTGTGCTGATGGACCCTCAAATTTCAATCTTTTTTTATTTTGTTTCATTTTACATATTGCTCATCTTTTTTATTAAGCTGCATAACATAAATTCATGTTATCACTTTTCAGAAAATGTTTTTTAGTGCCACTGGAGTCAAGGCAAATTTACTGTTTGCAAAGGATTTTTAGTTACATTTACTTTGACCTCACACCCTCCAATTTTCTGTCATAAGAACATGAATTTCATGATTCCTTCAAGAAATCTAAATTGTTAAAGGAGCACTAGCAATCTTTATATGGCTTTTTAGTAAATTCTGCAATGTAGCTTACAATGTTTCTGTTTCTCAATTATTGCATTTACATGTGAAAGTTTTCATTGCAACAAATGCAAAACGATCACTCCTTCTGATGCATACATAACCTATCAAATTTGAATCAGACATAAAGGCATGGATAGAATTTTGGTCACCCTAATAAAGAACATACAGGTTACATATTTGATCAACCCCAGTGTGGACGTGATGTGGCTGTAATATTGCGGTTGTGGTGACTGCCACAACCGCATCACACCGTAATTGCGGTGTGACTCCGAATCACAATTATGCGGTCGCATTAGGCTGCAATACAACCACATAGGACTGCATCAGGTCACATCAAATTCAAAAATATTTTTTTAATAACAAAATAATTCATACCGCAACGGTCGCACTTCACATTGCAACAACTGCAATGACCAAAATCACAATAACCACAATTGCGACCACAACCATAATTTAAAACACTAAATCACCTTAATCATTGCTTTCTATTATGACCCCTAAACCCACTTGGGTAGAGTTTAGGTGAGCATCTCTCTTTAAGTGCAATGGATGTCACTATTTTAGGTTATGGACTTTCTTGATCACCCAGTGACTCCATCTAGGTAACTATGTGGTGAAGCCTACATCATAATTTGTGACTTTCTATTATATGACTTAAATATAATTTTTCAAAAATGAAAAAGAGACTACACTCTCTGAAAACTAACAATTGTGGTTGAGTTTTATTTAGTTTAATCTCCTACCCCAATGTCTTCATCTCATCCCTGCACTTTTACCTAACCGGAGACGAACCACAGAACCAGAAACTGCTCTCTTCTTTCTGTCAGATGCGAACATCCAACCACTACACCTTCCTGCCATCTCTCACTAGTAGACAATTGCGTGAAATGGAGCAGCAAATGGATCTTCAATTCACGTGATTTCATGAAGCAATGTGTGGTTTAGGAGTACAAATCACAGATTTGGGGGTTAATCGAAGAACCAGAGGTGTGAATGAAGGTGAACATTGTGCCCCTACTCGTCTTACGCGATTAAATTTTCCAAGTTTTAGCAAAGATGATATTGGCTCGTGGATAGCCAAATGTGAGCAATTTTTCACCCTCGATAGAACTCTAGAAGGTGAAAAAGTGATGATTGCTAGTGTAGGATTGGATGAAGGGTCATTACGATGGTTTTAGAATTGCGAGCAAGGAAATGCGGGTCAACTTTCTTGGCTGCAATTTGTAGAAGCTTTGAAAGTACGATTTGGGTTGGAGTTTGATTCACCTCTAGAAGAACTCAAACGATTGACTCAAGAAGGAAGTTTGGAGGAGTATCAAGAGGCATTTGACAAGTTGGCTTGCCGTATAGAGCTAATAGAGCCTCAAAAATTACAATGCTATCTTGGGG